>NW_026606988.1:0-297239 GCF_029890125.1 Rhinichthys klamathensis goyatoka | reverse complement strand
AGAAGAAATGTGGAGAAAACTTTTGAAAAAGCACAAGTACTTTGTTTGTCAATTATTGTGGCGAAGATCTGATTTAATGCATAAATCCAGTGAAACCCAAAGGGTTCACATACTTTTTCATATTGTACATGCGATGCTACATTCGAATTTCGTTAAAACAACATGTATATTAGAAGGCACCATAATGTAAATCTATAGATGGGCATCAAAAAAGGTTTGTACTTTTACGACTAAGTCTAGTGTTTGTCCTTTTGAGGGCATGTTTTCCAACATGAAAAGCTTTGAGAGGGGAGTGTGAAAGAATGAAAACAAAACAAAAAAAAGATAGAAAACCTTAGATATTAGAGGTTATATTAAAGATTATACACATAAGAGCGAATGCAGTTGGACAGTGAGACAATCTTCAGGTCCAAAACTCTATGTGAACTGGCGGTGGAAACGTTCCAGACACACTTCAGGCATACGGGACGGTGGCCAAACGACAGCTCAGTCATGGACACACTATCCATGTTACGGTCACCAAGCCAGCCAACAGCTTAGCAGCCACATCCCACGGCAACATGAGCCACATCCAACAGACCACAAGTATCCACAGTGAGTTCAGTCCAGAAAGAAAGTGAAAGAGAATTCAACTGTGGAAATGTGTGGTTGGAGTCAACAGGAAGAGCAAATTAAAGTGTATCTGCCCCAGTTAGGGCAGCTCTCAGAGGTGGATCCAGCACCCTGCCTCCTCCGTGCCTTCCTCCTTCCCATTCATCCATCCAAAGCCATGTCCCAACCTGGTCCCCCACTTCTTTCCCCTAGGCTGTCTGCCTCTTCATGCATCTAGGCCAGAGGCACCTGGCACAAGTCTTCAAACACACATGATAACCGGAATAGCAGCACCAGGAAACTGGGACCGAGAGGAAAGCATGTTGGGAGTAAGGAGGTGAGGGGAGGGGGGGGGGGGGGGGGGGGGGAGGGGGGGGGGGGGAGGGAGGGAGAGGGAGGGGTGAGGGTGAGGGTGAGGTGAGGGAGGGGGAGGAGGAGGAGGGGGAGGGGAGGTGAGGTGAGGGGGGGGGGGGAGCTGAAAAGGACGGATTGATTTTCTGGAAGTCCCCGGCAGTACGGCAGGGCTCGAAACTGTCAGGGAAAAGTTACCCTTTCTTGTGGTCATGTGTTTAATTGATGAGACGTCCGGATTTCAGAGACTATCCCGAAATCATCACAACTAAACGATTCTCTTATCGTAACAGAACATTGCTGTCTTGCTGGATCCCTTTCTCTCGCTCTCTTTTGATCTGTTCTTTCGCTCTCACCGCCTGTGCTTCCCTCAGTCCCCGGGGCCCCTTAAAAACAGCTCTCACTCATCTGCTCTAAAAGCTTGCAACAAGACAGAGCAGAGGGAGTGAGATATAGATGCTCTGTTCCAAAATCTAGCAAACCGTCTCCCTAGGCAGCATGTTAAGGCATCACAGCGCGCTCCCGACACAAAGCCTGTTCCAAAAGCTATAGGCGGAATAATTATGTGTGGCCTCCTAAGACACCTCGTTTCAGCTAGCTTTTTGGTGAAGACAATCCCATAATGCATTTTAATAAGTAAAAAAAAAAAGCATAATGTATTATAAAAATATATATCCTATATTTAATGTATTTTGAAATGTCCGCTGATTTTCAATTTCTGGACTTAAGTCTCTACTATTTTATGACAACTTTTGGAACTGACGCTTGATCCAGACCCCTGTCTATTCCTTATTAATGATGATTCCTCTGTAACCCTGACTTTAAATCAAAAAAGGATTCTTTTCTCGGTTAACGGCTGCGAAGAAGGCTCTCAATAACTTGTGGTTTCCGTTTAATTCGTGTCATATTTTATGGATATTGTTTGTTTGGAGCGCTCCACTGCCTTAATGAACAGAATAAAGTTAATAGCCATTCTTAAACGTTAACTGATATGAAAGAATAGGATAGGAGAAAAAACAGTGATGTGATTGAAGGTAAACAAGACTATACTTTACTCAGTAATTGAACTCTCTGGTCAACTTTATTCTGATAGACACTTTCTTTCTGCACATCATTCATCTCTATGTATATCGTTTTCTTTCCTTTCATGTATATTTATGTATATGCATTTAATTTATAGGCATACTGTATATTTGTGTATTTTGTTCTGTTGTTACTAACTATTTCTTAGTTAACTAACTATTTCCAAAATTTCTATCCTCCTTTAAAGGGATACTTCAGGATTTAGCATTAAGCTTTGTATTAGTAGAAAACCTGTAGTATTTTCGAATTACCGTGCTTTCCACCCTCTTATCCCCTGAGACGAGAGATTTATGTATTTTTTGTCTGAAAAAAAATCCTCCGATGACGCAAAAATCGTCATTTTGCGTCATCGGAGGATTTTTTGGCCAGAGGCTAAAGACTACAGTCAGTAGAAGGGGCTGTCCCGCATGTTCTCAACCCGCCCATAGAGGGTGGGATCTCACTCACAGAATGTGCACATAGTGTCAGCCATCTTTTTTGGAAGCTAAGCTAGCAGGCTCTTGTTCTGTGGAGAAAGCTGAGTAGTAGGGGTTACCATCCTCTTTTTCCCGGACATGTCCGGCCGTCGATGTCCGGGATTAAGCTTTTGCTTTCTGCAGTCGCCATTCATTGTTTACATGGACACCTTTTGTTTTTTAATCTAACTGAATTCATTCCGATTGGTGAATCTGAATGTAGTGTTTACATGAACGCTAAACAAGTGATCGGTTGATGTGCGTTTTAACATTGCTAAGAAAATTCCCGCTCCTCCGTGAGAGATACGAGACCAGTCTCACAGGTGTCGCTCATCGGTAATCACGCCACCGGCCTCGCGCAGTTCTCCCGCGGCCCTAGCCTCGTCCTGCTCGCCACAGTAAACATAATGAATGGCGACTGTAGAACGCAAAAGCCGAATCCCGGACATTTTGGGCAATCTCGAAACACATTTTCGGGGAGACTCATCACGGAGACTCACTAGTAGCCTAGACTTGTTGTTTAACTACTGCGCTCCGTTACCGGTAGGCGTGGCCTCCTAGGGCAGCGAAGCAAGTGCATTCTGGGAGTTGTTGTCTTTCATCCACATAAGCCAAAAATACGTTTTCTGGCTTTTCTCAGTCTAGAAAAATAATTTCACATTTCTTCTACATAAATGACCCATTTTAAATACACATTCATCTTTCCAGAGGTGAAGTCTCCCTTTAAGGAGTATCATGGTTTCAAAAAAAATATGAAGCAGCACAACTGTTTCAACATTGATAATGATAAAAAATGTTTGTTGAGCAGCAAATCATCATATCATAATGATTTCTGAAGGATCATGTGACTCTGAAGACTGAATGATGCTGAAAATTCAGCTTTACCATCACAGGAATAGGTAAATTACATATTAAAAGATATTTTTTAAAGTTTTTAAAGATATTAAAAGCTTTTATTTTAATACTTCACAATAGTACTTTTTACTGTAATGATCAAGCATAAGCATAAGAGTGAGCATACGGTGATGAGCATAAGAGACTTCTTTCAAAAACATTTAAAAAACTTACCGACCACACCCTTTTAAACATTAGTGTCTGTAAAACTTCATCATTTACTTACAGTAGCAACATGCTAACAGCAACTCCATTTGGAATCAATAGAGAGAGAGAGTTGCTGCCTGTAGAGCGTTCCAAATCAATCACTTATGAGGTTCCATCATACTTAGTGTGCTGCCTTAGAAGATATCTGCCTATGTAGGTATTAAACACCCCAGCAGCTCACCAGGTTTATGAACAAAGTCAGAGAAAGTAACTTTCGAGAAAGAATCAAACCAAACAGCCTTTCAGTCTCTGTTCTCTCTGTATATCCCTCAATCTTATATCGTGGTGAGCACTCAGTCTCCAGAGCAGGTGTAATAAAGGCAACCGTTGCAGAGGCGTTTCACTCTGTCTGGCAGACTGTGACTGGGTTTAACACATGTAATCCTACACACATTCCCAAAAGGAAGAGAAGAAGAGAAAGAGAGAGAGGCGGAAGGAAAGACCCAAGGTCTGTGAACAGATGAAGGGATGAAGGATGGAAATGATATGGAAATGCGCTGTACTAGTCCACTTATCCAGTGCAAAGCCTAAGCTTGATTCGACATATAGAATGCGTTATCGCAATGCACATACTAACACTCTACAAGTACTCTGCTCGTGATGGGAAAGTACATAAATGTATAAACAAAGTACATACGTTTGAATATGAAGTAACACAGTACACCAGTAATGGGCACCTTGATACCACCACAGGGGCAAGTGAAAATAAAATGAAAAAGAAGGGAGGGGGAGGAGGGGGAGGGTGAGGGTGAGGTGAGGGAGGGGGAGGAGGAGGAGGGGGAGGGGAGGTGAGGTGAGGGGGGGGGGGGAGCTGAAAAGGACGGATTGATTTTCTGGAAGTCCCCGGCAGTACGGCAGGGCTCGAAACTGTCAGGGAAAAGTTACCCTTTCTTGTGGTCATGTGTTTAATTGATGAGACGTCCGGATTTCAGAGACTATCCCGAAATCATCACAACTAAACGATTCTCTTATCGTAACAGAACATTGCTGTCTTGCTGGATCCCTTTCTCTCGCTCTCTTTTGATCTGTTCTTTCGCTCTCACCGCCTGTGCTTCCCTCAGTCCCCGGGCCCCTTAAAAACAGCTCTCACTCATCTGCTCTAAAAGCTTGCAACAAGACAGAGCAGAGGGAGTGAGATATAGATGCTCTGTTCCAAAATCTAGCAAACCGTCTCCCTAGGCAGCATGTTAAGGCATCACAGCGCGCTCCCGACACAAAGCCTGTTCCAAAAGCTATAGGCGGAATAATTATGTGTGGCCTCCTAAGACACCTCGTTTCAGCTAGCTTTTTGGTGAAGACAATCCCATAATGCATTTTAATAAGTAAAAAAAAAAAGCATAATGTATTATAAAAATATATATCCTATATTTAATGTATTTTGAAAATGTCCGCTGATTTTCAATTTCTGGACTTAAGTCTCTACTATTTTATGACAACTTTTGGAACTGACGCTTGATCCAGACCCCTGTCTATTCCTTATTAATGATGATTCCTCTGTAACCCTGACTTTAAATCAAAAAAGGATTCTTTTCTCGGTTAACGGCTGCGAAGAAGGCTCTCAATAACTTGTGGTTTCCGTTTAATTCGTGTCATATTTTATGGATATTGTTTGTTTGGAGCGCTCCACTGCCTTAATGAACAGAATAAAGTTAATAGCCATTCTTAAACGTTAACTGATATGAAAGAATAGGATAGGAGAAAAAACAGTGATGTGATTGAAGGTAAACAAGACTATACTTTACTCAGTAATTGAACTCTCTGGTCAACTTTATTCTGATAGACACTTTCTTTCTGCACATCATTCATCTCTATGTATATCGTTTTCTTTCCTTTCATGTATATTTATGTATATGCATTTAATTTATAGGCATACTGTATATTTGTGTATTTTGTTCTGTTGTTACTAACTATTTCTTAGTTAACTAACTATTTCCAAAATTTCTATCCTCCTTTAAAGGGATACTTCAGGATTTAGCATTAAGCTTTGTATTAGTAGAAAACCTGTAGTATTTTCGAATTACCGTGCTTTCCACCCTCTTATCCCCCTGAGACGAGAGATTTATGTATTTTTTGTCTGAAAAAAAATCCTCCGATGACGCAAAAATCGTCATTTTGCGTCATCGGAGGATTTTTTGGCCAGAGGCTAAAGACTACAGTCAGTAGAAGGGGCTGTCCCGCATGTTCTCAACCCGCCCATAGAGGGTGGGATCTCACTCACAGAATGTGCACATAGTGTCAGCCATCTTTTTTGGAAGCTAAGCTAGCAGGCTCTTGTTCTGTGGAGAAAGCTGAGTAGTAGGGGTTACCATCCTCTTTTTCCCGGACATGTCCGGCCGTCGATGTCCGGGATTAAGCTTTTGCTTTCTGCAGTCGCCATTCATTGTTTACATGGACACCTTTTGTTTTTTAATCTAACTGAATTCATTCCGATTGGTGAATCTGAATGTAGTGTTTACATGAACGCTAAACAAGTGATCGGTTGATGTGCGTTTTAACATTGCTAAGAAAATTCCCGCTCCTCCGTGAGAGATACGAGACCAGTCTCACAGGTGTCGCTCATCGGTAATCACGCCACCGGCCTCGCGCAGTTCTCCCGCGGCCCTAGCCTCGTCCTGCTCGCCACAGTAAACATAATGAATGGCGACTGTAGAACGCAAAAGCCGAATCCCGGACATTTTGGGCAATCTCGAAACACATTTTCGGGGAGACTCATCACGGAGACTCACTAGTAGCCTAGACTTGTTGTTTAACTACTGCGCTCCGTTACCGGTAGGCGTGGCCTCCTAGGGCAGCGAAGCAAGTGCATTCTGGGAGTTGTTGTCTTTCATCCACATAAGCCAAAAATACGTTTTCTGGCTTTTCTCAGTCTAGAAAAATAATTTCACATTTCTTCTACATAAATGACCCATTTTAAATACACATTCATCTTTCCAGAGGTGAAGTCTCCCTTTAAGGAGTATCATGGTTTCAAAAAAAATATGAAGCAGCACAACTGTTTCAACATTGATAATGATAAAAAATGTTTGTTGAGCAGCAAATCATCATATCATAATGATTTCTGAAGGATCATGTGACTCTGAAGACTGAATGATGCTGAAAATTCAGCTTTACCATCACAGGAATAGGTAAATTACATATTAAAAGATATTTTTTAAAGTTTTTAAAGATATTAAAAGCTTTTATTTTAATACTTCACAATAGTACTTTTTACTGTAATGATCAAGCATAAGCATAAGAGTGAGCATACGGTGATGAGCATAAGAGACTTCTTTCAAAAACATTTAAAAAACTTACCGACCACACCCTTTTAAACATTAGTGTCTGTAAAACTTCATCATTTACTTACAGTAGCAACATGCTAACAGCAACTCCATTTGGAATCAATAGAGAGAGAGAGTTGCTGCCTGTAGAGCGTTCCAAATCAATCACTTATGAGGTTCCATCATACTTAGTGTGCTGCCTTAGAAGATATCTGCCTATGTAGGTATTAAACACCCCAGCAGCTCACCAGGTTTATGAACAAAGTCAGAGAAAGTAACTTTCGAGAAAGAATCAAACCAAACAGCCTTTCAGTCTCTGTTCTCTCTGTATATCCCTCAATCTTATATCGTGGTGAGCACTCAGTCTCCAGAGCAGGTGTAATAAAGGCAACCGTTGCAGAGGCGTTTCACTCTGTCTGGCAGACTGTGACTGGGTTTAACACATGTAATCCTACACACATTCCCAAAAGGAAGAGAAGAAGAGAAAGAGAGAGAGGCGGAAGGAAAGACCCAAGGTCTGTGAACAGATGAAGGGATGAAGGATGGAAATGATATGGAAATGCGCTGTACTAGTCCACTTATCCAGTGCAAAGCCTAAGCTTGATTCGACATATAGAATGCGTTATCGCAATGCACATACTAACACTCTACAAGTACTCTGCTCGTGATGGGAAAGTACATAAATGTATAAACAAAGTACATACGTTTGAATATGAAGTAACACAGTACACCAGTAATGGGCACCTTGATACCACCACAGGGGCAAGTGAAAATAAAATGAAAAAGAGGAAATTAAATTTGTTAATAGCACAGTAATATTTACATTACTTAGCTATTTTTTGACAATAATAAGGAAACACATTATACTTAGATACATGTTAGCATGTAGATACATCTATTTTCTACAAATTTACTTTTCTTATTTGGCTCATCAGGTTCATATATACTAATTATATTAAAATTAAAATTAAATAAATAAATAAATGATCCTCTGTAACGCAAGGACTCATGGGTAATAATGTGCATTCATTTTCTTATATAACTTTCAGGTTCACATATTTAGAAAAATAATAAAAAATTTAAAATATTAAACACATATTACAAAATAAATTAATAAATACTTGTTGCATTGACCTACAGTATAAAAACAGATATAGAACAATCACTAACTCTTCGTTAACGAAAGGAACTAATACTATGAGTAACGGGTAATAATGCCCTAAGAGGATATACATTAATTTTCTTAAAAAATATTACTTAACTTTCAGGTTACATTATAAAAAAAGATTTAGACAAACAAACAAACTTACAATGCAAAAAAAACAGACAAGGACCCACTACAAACTCTAGTGTAAGGAGTTGTGGGTAATATTTGCCTCAAAACCATGGATGTACATGTTGAAAATTTCCCAGAATAGTAAGCCAATTGGGCTTTTTTGGGGGCATATTGCTAATCTTGCTTACTATTTATAATGAGTATATGTAAATTGTGATTCAGTCCCCTTTCTTTTAATTTTAAGGTTTTTTTAGGATGCAAGGTTGCGCAAGTACACTTTTAAACAGTGTGTCTGTGTTCACATTTTTTTACTTGAGTGTTAAAGTGAGGTATTTATGTAAAAATAGCAGTAAATGTGGGTTATGTCCTGGGAGGGGTCCTTCTCACAAACTGGATGGACAAGCTCTCAGCTGTCAGTCTGTTTCTCTTTGCTCTGAAGTTAACATTTCTGCAGGGAAGAGCAGCTTGAAGCACCGTTTCCTCACATCTCCCAATCTCTCATAGGCATTATAAACAAACAATGCAAGTGTGACAGAACCCACTACACATTAAACACTCTAGACACCAGAACTGAGGTCAGGCACATAATGGACATCCATATAACTACCACACCCATCACGCAGCCCATATTTAAAGATCCTGGCATCTGTGCAGTCTCAGGACTATCATTGCTCTTCTTTCAAGCCGTGTCTCCTTCTGTTTTCTTTATGCCTTCTCTTTTTGCCGAAGACATCTGTCTAAGACAAGGCTGGGCTTCGCTTGAGACCTGGCGCCCGCTTACTCTCTCGGCAACCGTTGCCATGGAAAGGAGCCGAAATGGGGCAGATAAGAGTTGAATGAGAAATCTGATGTTCCAGCGGGGTCCTCATGTGGGAGGGGTCTCTGGGACCACTCTCGTCACAAACGTCAAGCTCTTTTGATGCATGACAGAAACCAAAAATGGAAGAGAGATACGAATGAAAAAGACAGAAAGAGAGAGTGGGGAGGGAGAGACAGTCAGGCTATGGGAAAACAGCTGTGAAAGTGGAAAAAGTATGTTTTTGCTATGAGAGACAAAGAGTTGTGGGAGGAACAATCTCAAAGAAAGGGAACTGCTGGAAGTAAGGAAGAAGATGGAGGGTGTCAAGCAGCTCTTACAAATTACCGTTCAAATAAAAACTAAAGAGACATGAGACGGCAAGTTTTAGAGGGTCAAATCTCTTGTTCTTGGCTTCGTACAGTAATAAAATTGTCTTGATTCCAGTGAGAGTCTGTCAGACATTTCATCATCTGTCTGGCACTGGAACTCAAAATTAACACCCGTCTCAAAACTTTTTATGAATTTGTTACCATATACTGTATACACTAAAACATTTTCTTCAGACTTTATGATAAAAATGACTACATTGTCAAACTAACGCATTAACTTTATATTTTTAATGAACTTTCATTTTGTAATAAGAAATTTGGAAATAGGATGTAAAAATAAAACAAACAATAAATTTACTTCTAATAGCCATTTAATGTCTGCCACAATACTGTAATATCTTTGAATTATCTTTATTTGTCTTTGAATGATTATATAAGATTAACAGTTATTAATTTGATTAAATAATCTGCATTTCATGTAATTAATTCAATGAAAACGTCAAATCGTTAAATTAAATAACCCTAAGCACATGGCTGTAAAGCTAAATATAATGCGGATTCCGTACCTTATGATAAAGTCCAGTGTGAATTGTGAACAGAGGAAGGAATTATGGAGTTAAACAGATGAGCACAGTTAAATAAATAAAGTCAGAGGACTCCACGAATCACCCAGTCCCGGCACTCATCAGAGGGGGGTTATCATTCCTCTCTCTTTCTTTCTTTGTTCAGTGATATGGCTCCATCATGCTAAGATTTCTCTTAGGCCCAGGATTCAAATGCCTATATGAAATCCGCTGCTTGTTGACAGGGTTTCACCGTAATGGCGGCCAGCAAGGGACACACATACAAACACTTTTGTCTAATGCCGAGTTCAGACTGCACGATTTTAGCCCCGATTTTGGCTCGCCGACAGGTTTTGAGAAATCGCCGACAAATGCCCGAAATCACAGGCAAATCGGTGCTCGTTCACGCGAGTGACAATCACGCAGTGTGAATGAGCAAAGACGCGATCTGAGAGAATCGCCGACGAGTCGCCGACGCCCGTGAGATATTTGGCATGCTAAATATCTGGACCTGTCGGCGATTCACAATCCTGCTGTGTGAATGTGTTCTGACTGAAAACTACATCGGCGATGACCGACAGCCAATGAGAGAGCAAGATACAGGGAGGAGGGGGAGGAGTTATAGACCAGAATATCAGTATTTTAATAGATAGGCCTATATTTACAATTATATCAAACAGAAACAAAGCACAAACATTTGCATGACCAGCAGCAACAGCAGGACATTTGCAAAATTATTTATTTACCCCCAACTCTCTTTGCAAAACACAGTTCCTTGCTCCCCTCGTCTTCCCAACCATTTCCTGCATAAACTGTTTTTTTATTTTTCATTTTCGCTACAAATCAGTGCACAGACAATTTGTAGGCTATCATTTTTAATAACAAATTCAGTGTCGCGCGAGAACTCCGGTCTCACGCACGCGTGATCTTCCGTTATTTCCTATCACTTCTCGCGTTTGTTTGGTTGTGAAACGTAGTTTGCGGACCAGGCAGAAGTTGTCGGCGATTTTGTAAAGTCATGCAGTGTGAAACCTCCTGTCGCCGATCCATCGTGCAGTGTGAACACAGCAGCAACTGAACGTTACCCCAGATAGTCATGCAGTGTGAAAACAACAGTGACCCGATTATTTTGAAAATCGTGCAGTCTGAACTCGGCATAAGAGAAACACATTCACATTTATGCACACGAGTTAACAAAACCGAATCCTGGGGAACTCTTGCTGACAAACAAAAACCACATGACTGAGCTAAAGACTCACCAAAAAATAAGTGACATATTAGTGCAGGAGTTTGCATTTAAAATAAAATCTGATCTAAAAACAGATAGAACTCACTGGTTGTGGGGACCATCTGCAGAATACTATGGAAATGGATTGGTAAATTGAATGGTAAGATTTGTGAGATTACTAAAGAAAATGTGATTTACATCACAGGAAAAAATTACATTTCAAAATATATTAAAATAAAACAGTTATTTTAAATTGTAACAAGACTTGAAGAAGATTGTATTATATATATATATATATATATATATATATATATATATATATATATATATATATATATATATATATATATATATATATATATATATGCACATACACACACCCTTCGAAGCAGGACAGGGTATAGAAAAAGCCTCTCTGACCTGCTGGCGCACATTACAATAGTTAGGATTCAGATTCAGTAATATGAAAGAGGGAAAAAGGAAATAAATATTGAACAGGAGTCAGGTTTATGTCAGTGGGAGTCTAGCCACGCTATCAGGTGTGTGACTGATGAAGAGGTTTGAGGGTGAGGTGAAAGGTCAACAGGAGTGGGGATTGGGATGAATGACTGATGGCGGGGTCGAGCAGGGCAAAGTGACAGAAGCGTCAAACCGAGAGGGAGGGATGGGAAAAGAGAAAGAGAGACAAATTAATCACTCTGATTTGACAAAGACAAAAGAGACTTCTTGAACAGTTTGCAGAGAACGATAACTCACACACACAGACACACACACAAACACACACCTCTGCCTCTCCCCCAACATCCATCAATCCATCAATCTGTAGTTTTCAGTTGAGTGAGAGATGATTTCATATCCTGAAATGATGACTCTTTCTGATCTGTGGCATGCCGCAGTCTCGGCTCTCATTTGTATTGATCACAGAGTAAAATTACAATGAAATGCACTGAATAACACATCCTTATTTCAAAAAACACACTTTACCTCTTAACATTAGCACACTCTCCAGATCTCTCTGAATCGCACACACCCACACGGTTTTACACTCACACACTTAGATATGATATAAGCAGGAGGCCCCCAAGTGGACAGACACCGAGCTGGGAGAGAAAAAATAGAAAAAGGAGCCATGGGAGCGTAAGAGATGAGAAGAACTGAGAAAGGGAAATGGAGAAAGGAGAAAGGAAGAAAAGGATATGAGGGGAGAGGGGGGGTTAAAAGAATACTGTGGATTAAAAAGGAAATATATTAGCATTTCTGTACGGAGATAAAGCAGAAGGTTAAAGGATTAGCTCAACCAAAACAATTACAATTCTGTCATTATTTGCTCACCCTCATAAGACATTTTTTAAAGAATGTGCTAGACATTTTTGCAGGGACTGGAGCTTTCTGGCTTAAAAACAATTGATGAACTTTGAGCCACTGAGCCAGTCATTCAGAATCAGAATCAAGTGATTTTACTGAAAAGATTTGACTCAAAAAGAATAAAATAATGAATCAGATATTTACAGAGCCCCAAATTAAGAATTCGTTCACATGACTTAATTCATTCCCTTGTTTTATTTCAACTGTGGCCAATTAATTAATTCCCTTGTTTTAGTTCAATCGTGGCCACAACAGACATGCCACCTCTCTGGGAAGTTCCGGGAGTCTTCCTCATATTAGCAGGATAGCGGCTCCCTGATGCCCCCAAATAATTCACAATATAGAGGAAATCGAACAAGCTAGAATCCCTGTTTCCTGTGCATTAAGATGCATTTCCGCTGATCCGATCAAGAGTTCAGCCAATACACATTACCGTTTACACCTGGTAGTACTAACATGCGTTTCAAATGCATCTCCTCTGACCACTTGCTTTCCGATTTCATTGAGTCCCTCCCGTCTTATTTCGTGACACTCTATACATCACTTTCGCCGGACAAATACTATTGAATGAACGAATCCGTGGCTCACGCGAATGCATATAATATAATGTAAGATAATAGGCTATAATATTCTTTTTATTGGTGGGGGATGCACACAGGGTGGGATGCCTGCCATGATTTACAAGGTAACTAATTAATAAATTGTGGGAATGAATTCTTAATATGTGGCCATGATTTAAAACAAAAAAATCGCATGTCGTGTGGGGCTTTGTAGATATTGTTACTTCTCTAATGAACATGAGAGAAGACCCATTTAACAATTTAATTTAACAATTTTCAGCAAATAACAATTAAATTAGGCTACATGTTCCAAAAGCTATCATATGTTTCAGAAGACTTGGACAGTCATGTGAATCACGTTAAGTACTTTTATGGTGCTTTTTTTTTTTTTGTGTCAGCCCTTTTTAATTTCGAAAATAGTTGCAAAATATATATGTATTAAAAATAAAAAAATACAAATTAAAATGCAATTAAAAAACAAAAACACAAAATATGTTCCACAGTGGAAAATAACAGTATGGATTGACTTTAGGGCGAGTACTACATTCTAATTTTCATTTTCCGTTGAACCTTTAAAGAACAAAAGCGGAGACAGCTGTGGCGAGAAAAGAGAGGAAGAAATCAAGTTTAAAGTGTTAACATGGATGTGCATGTGTGTCTGGTTAACTGTCAGAAGAGGATTGGTGGGACTTAATGGCCAGGAGGCTGTTGTCACATCTGAGAATGTGACAGAGGAGAAAAATGGCCTACAAGGGAGTCGTGGAGCTATCCCACAAGACATTGGAGCACTCTGCATCCGCTGGTCTCCTGTATGCCCTAACTCCCAATCTCTCTCGTTCTCCCTGTCTTGGCAAGTTATTTCATCATGAATAATCAAACACTGTTCCTTCCACCCCCCTCTCTCTCTCTCTCTCTCCATACTTTCTCCTTGCTTTATTCATTCGCTAGAGGCTGGTCCATCTTGTGCTGCTCACCATAATTTCAGCTTGTTGGTTCTTAGACTCTGAAAGGTCATCCTTCATGCTTATGAAACTGATTACTAGAGGGAAGAAAGAGAGAAAACAGACAAACGAGGAGGAAAAAAAAAGTGTGTTTGCCCTGAACTCCTTCCTATTGCTATTTAACTCTGCCTCATATCGACCAATAGGAAATCAATGCATTGTGCTGGGCTCGCCAATAGAAGTGGACAAACTAAAGGAAAACATAAATGTGCATGCACATGCACATGCACACACACACACACCTGAACAGAGGCAGATAGATTACAAATCTTTATATCCATAAAACACAGTGCACCAATGATTTATTGGCTGGAAACTCCCTCTTAAAATGATCTCTCTCCACACACCCTCTTTTCTCATCATTTATATATGTATCTTTGATATTCCTTCAAGTGCTTCTCTTGCTCTCCAAGCTCTGCTTCATGCAAATCCTCCTTCGCTCAATCAAACACAAACAAACCGGTGTAACTGGGGAAGTGGCACCAGCTCTGAATTTGAGCAAGATTTCTTCATTGTCTGCTCGCACGTTCCCCTCCCCACGGACAACAGCAGTTCGACGTTCGACCGAAGCCATTTACAATAAAAACAGACTGGAACTAATCCAAAGAAACCCGACAAGCAAGTTTAGAGTGAGTGGAGAGTTAGAGAGACAGGTTTAAGGTTGATTCGATCGGCATGGGCTATGGTCAGCTCAGGCTTTAGAGAACAACTTCAGATTGCCAGTTTGTGTAGTGGAGTTGACCAGAGGAAAATGTGATATCTTCATTAATACATTAGTAGACAGGATAGTTTAAAAATAGGCACAGACATTTCTACGTGTGTCCATGAAAAATGACAAAGAAAAGGAAAAATCTTTTAAAAATTTAGTTTAACATCCACACTGGTTTATGTGCAAAGGTAAAGGTCATCTTTGTATTCATGTTGGTTTTATATGATTTTTATAAAAACTTTTATACCATTTTCAAGAAAAGTTTAAATTGAATGACTCTCAAATCAAAAATATTTACATAAATACAAAATGTACAGTATGTTTATGCTGTATTTTTATATAATTTTCAATAAAGTTTTAATTGAATGACTCAAATTAAATATATTTTTAGAAATATATATTACTGCAATTTTTTATTTATCTAAATATTTTGCAGGGTAAAAATAATTTAACTTTGAATATTGAAAAATATTTAGATAAATAAAAAGTACAGCATTTTACAAAAATTCTGAATTAGGATTATGGCAAGATACTTTAACAATATTTTCTTTAAAAAAAAAATCTTAATTTCCAGGATTGTGTTACCTTGATCTTTTTTTACTTTATACCCCCAAAAATATCAAAACGAATTTTTTTTTTCAGAAATTAGAAACATATAATATTCATGTCACCCTAAGTATGAATTGCTTGTACTGTAACATTGTACTCAGTAAAGTGGGCGTCTCTTCACCCCTCTTTAGCTGTTATGTGAGGATACCGCTCTAGTCAACTGCAACACCTTCCAGCGCTATGCTAATGTCCAGAGTGATCATGTCATGCCTGCAGACATCCTTGTAAAACAGTTGTGGGTGGGCTGCCATTGTTTTGGCAAGTTCACAGGAAAGTAACCACCCATCTAGGGCCGATTCATCGAAAATGTCGTTGTCTTAGCAGCGAGAATGTGGTTGGTGTGGGACTTGAGGACTTATCTTTTCTTCTGTGAAATGCACTGAAACAGTGCAGGTGGAATGTGTTGCTTGACATTTGCTGTTTATGTCCCATTGGGACATAGTGGATGAAGGACGCAGGTGTGCTATGCTGCTGCCTTGGTAGAGTGACTACAACTTCATTTATATAAATGTAAACAAATCCACAATAACAAAAGCCATTTTGAGTCATCAGTTAATTTCTGGTAACAGAGATGTTTTTCCTAAATCTGCAGGCTCACCTAGCCTGGCTAAAGTCAGACCACGACTCATTGACATTGAGACGTGGTCTGGGAACCACATGTTCATTTTCTCGTATTTGAGGCGTGGTTTACGAATGCCCAGAGCCGTTTATTGGGTGTTACGAATGTCTATCAAATGCGCCTGTACGTAGCTCATAGCCAATCGTTTCAATTATACCAGATGACGTATGTAGAGCGAAAGAAATTAGACGAGGAAGAAGACGATGGGTCAGAGATTTATTTGCGTTCTAAACTACTTAGAACAATATCTAAGGCTGCATCGAAAGGTAACTTCGCGTCTGCTGCCATGTTGGATCCATAGGTATAAACAAACTGCTTCGGTGTGTCGCATAGACGTCGTCATCGTCTTGCTGCTCCCTCCCCATTGATTGGTCCCCTCGCTGAGGCGAAAATTTGGTCCATGGTATCCAGACTGCCTAGCAGCGTGAATAAAATCGTGCTGCGCAAAGGCAGCATGGGGAAACCCAGGCTAAGGCTCACCATCTTGACCACGGAAAAAAAATGTTTTTTTTGATAATCATGAGCTAGATAATTTGAGCTTTTGACATTATCCTCTGAAACTGCACTGCATATTTTTCAAAAGAATTATTCAGGTTTTCTTATGAAACAGAAGTTGTAAAAGTCTTTCCTTCCCTATTGTGACGTATATCTGAGTGAAACAGCTTCTCTGGAATTGATTGGGATGTTTGGATCGTTGTTTTTTGCTACTAATTAGATGTTTTGAGTGAGTTGGCCGTCATCCCCCAGAAAAGAGAAGAGATGTCGTTGCAAGAGGGAGGTGAAGTTATTTTTGTTAAAGATTACGGGGGTACAAATTACCAGATAAATAATTTTTAATAAATACTGCAATATTCTATAAAAAAAATATATGACTGAATCATGAACAAATTCAGACTGGTTTTGTGGATCAACTATCAACTCACTGACCCAACAATCTGGTCACAGCGAATAACAGCTCACTTCACTCTTCAGAAAACAGCACACAAGTCTAACAGATTACTTTTATGTCACTGTGTTTGCTTTTATAATTGCATTAACTATAAATTAAAAACAACAACAAAATCTCATTCTGTGTTTCACAGAAGAAAGCAAGTTCGGAATGACATGAGGGTGAGAAAATGTTTGGGTTACCTCTTCCTGCAACTCTACAATGCTCTAAATGGATTGTGGCCCTTAAAATAGTATGGTAAGGTTTGTGCCAGCACTGGTATAGAAAGGACACAAGAAGGGACACAAGGGTAAATTAAGATCCATTCCCTGGCCACACCAGCGTGAATGGAAGTAGATAGGTGACATGTTCAGAGGTCGGCTTCCATTAGCCAGGCCTGCCGCAACAGATAGAGAGAGATCAGAGCAGCGAGGGACCAGGATCAAACTCATTCACCCAATGTCTCAAACACTTTATCCTGACACTCTGCAAGCGGACGGACACGGAGCGTGGCACTAGTTTCTTAAAACCCTAAAGCTCTGTTCTCGTATAGGGAGGTATACAATACGGATGCACAATTCCAAATAGCTGGATCTCACGAAGCCTGTCAATAAATTTCAGGGTCATATTTCAACCCAAAAGTAACCCTAAGTAATTTTTTTTTTTTTGCATTAAGAAAATTAAGAATACATGAAGGACCGTAAGGCTATTTGCATTCTGACTAGTAGAATAGTTAGTGAAACACCAAATGTCGGCTAAATGCAGTCAATGTAACGTTATCATGGTACGAGCATGGAGCCTTAGTTCAACGTCAAGCTGATAAAAGTAGCCTATTATTGTAACGTTGCAGTGGGAGTTTACATGAGTTTCCAGCATTTTGTGTGTTGTGCCGAATTTCGACCCCCTGCCAAATTATTACGAAATTCGAATTCGAAATTCGGCACAACACCGGTACCATGAGTGCTCGCTCTTGTGTTCGAGTACGCGCAAGAGCACGAGCGCTCTTGTAAAAATTGGTTGTAATCTGAAACATCACCGATAGAGGCCGCTAAAAAATACATATAGCACCTTTAAATTAAAAAAAAAAATTTTAAAATAATTATAGTAATGTCGATATGAGGTTATATATGTTGTCAAAAAGGACTTCACTTTTAGCAAAATATAATTTCTTATTTCCTTTTTTAATTTGAATGAAATATAACCTAAACCTTTTCTTGATAGTGTGTCCCACACATATAGAAGTGCACAACTCGTTTTCAATGCTTGAGGGTGTTTAGGCTGTTATTTAGCAAGAATTTGAATAACCATGTAAATGTCAGACTCTTACATGAATACATTTTACTTACACTATGCATATGCACAATTATACAGCAATTTGAGCATACCTGATTAATGCGTGCACACACACACACACACACACACACGGAGATGATTATTAATGGGCAGAGCAAAGGGAGAACTGCAAAGATTAAAAACACATAGAGACACTGATGATGGGAAAGATATATTGGTGCAGATTGCAAGCAATCAGAAATAAATTACATGGCAATACCACAGTATGATAAGCATCGTCTATTTTAATCAGCCGCAACTGACGTCGCTTTACCCACTGAGACCTGCCCAATCAGAGAGAGAAACTTGTGAAAAGATAAATAAATCAGAGTGTGTGTGAAGTGTCTAGTAAAGTGTGGCTGTCGCCCTCATCACATCACTGTCAAGGGTACTCCTTTGACCCCTTTTTTCCCCTCAAATCCACACGCATGAAAACCTTTCAGTGTAAGCAAGATTTTCCTGACACATACGCTCACAGGGATTTTCACTGGCAGGTCGCATGAGAGCGCCCCTCCTGACCCGCCCAGAGGGACACGTCGCCAACTCTGTTTATACAAAGCAGTGACTGCCAGACGACAACAAATGATTATTCAGAATTCGGAGGGTTCTTTGGAACATCTGGGCTTTAAATGTGAGATGTGTATGTCTACAGACGTAAACATATCACATAAAAGGTTTGGAATGAGGCATTTCATTTGTAAAATACTTAAAAGGAATATTTCGGGTTCAGTACAAGTTAAAGGGATAGGTTACCCAAAAATGAAAAACTGTCATAATTTACTCACCCTCATGTCGTTATATTTTTAAAAATGTTGGACCATTGATTTCCAATTTATGGACAAAAAACACTGAGACATTTTGCAAAATATCTTATTTTGAGTTCCATAACGAAGGCATACCGGTTTGGAAAGTAAATAATGATAGAATTGTTATTTGTGGCTGAATTTTCCTTTAAGCTCATTCAACACCAATTGTAACAATGTTGATTACCACACTAACCCAACTTCGTTGCCATGACACAATGGCACAAACCCTAAAATGGCTAAATAATTATTTAAACAGCTTTACAGCTCAAGTAATAATTAAGCTTCGTTCACATTTCTGCTTTCAAATGAGCAGATTGCTTTACTTCAGTTTGTCACACAAACAATACGTCACACCAACATAGCTTTAGTGAAGGAGTATTATCAGCACGGACATCACAGCAGAGGGCAAAGCGAACATTGACCAAGGCATCTAAAAAGAGAAAAAGACAAAGTGACTGTGAAAACTGTCTCACCATTAGTTGTAGTTGTAGTTGTCTGTCTTGCAGCTAATGAAAAAAAAAAAAACCTTACATCCAACAGCAGAGTGGACCTCCCTGCCAGTGTTATTTTTGAAAGTCGGCGACATAGCGTAAAACATCTTATTGACCCTATCTCATAGAGTTTTGTATTTTGTGTCAAATCTAACAGTCCCGTCTCGGGATAGCATGCAAATAAATCTCAGAGCAATGTTGTTCATGTTACATATTTTGTTTGCATTTGTGAAATAATAAAAACGTAACTGGTTGTGTATCTATAATATCGATATATATATCGGTCGCAGAATTTTTGAGGTATCGGCAAATATTATATCGTTGGATATGAGAACCGATATATCATATCGTGATGAACCGTCTGATTTACATCTCTAATAATTTCTACTTTAACTGCAAGGGACTCCAAAATCGCAAAGAAACACAAAACTAAATTGAGTTGCTTTAACTTGTACTAAACCCAGAATATTTTTTTAAAGGACTCTTTTGAAGTCCCTCCCTCCATCTCTCAGCCTACGCAGTGCGAAACACTGTCACATCCTGACAGTGTCAACAAGTCTCACTTCAACTTGTTTTGGCCTGATATTGAGATATATAATTATCACAGTTCCCCACTCTGGGCTACAGGCAGGAAGCAAATGAACTGTAGCATCATTCAGGAAATGACATCACGTCTCTGGCCAAAATCACTGATCTGGCTAAATTTAATGACACGGGCACCCTGAAATCTGCACTTCAGTCTAACCCCATCAGTCATTTTATACAATTATTAACAATGTATAGTCAACAGCTCTCGTTTACTTACTACACGTTGTGATCTTTTTGATTGCTCCCTCTGTGCATTAGCATTCAAATTCTTTCACACTGAATGTGTTGTCATGCATGCTATTTTTCTTTAGCATGTGCATGTTTAATGAAGTTTTTCACATGCAGCAAAGCGAGAGAGAAAAAAATCTTAGAATGCAGTATCCTATAGTTTTGCCATTATTTTGCTATCTTATCTTAGTAAAAGGGGTAGTTCACCCCAAAAAATGAAAATTCAGATTTACTCACCCTCATGTCACTCCAAAATAGAGGTCGCGTTATCCGAATATTTTCCATCATTGACGGATTATTTTTAGTAGTGCTGGAAAAATCTGAAGGCCATCCGTCATTTTGACAGATTACGCTGGGGGCGATCTATTGTAATTTGTAACTGTTATTCTCACTCCTCTCCACTTGGTGGTGAGTGCACATATTAAGTAACAAATATCTTGTATTGTCTCGTCTTGTCACCACTGCATGTAAAGTCCAGGGGTCAGAAAGTAAAAGTCCTGCCATATGTGTATTCCACCCATGTACTCAGCCAGCTGATTTCACTAATTAGTGAATCTCCTGGCTGAAAAATATGGAGCCAGATCAGACTCATTAATAATTCACGCAAAAAATACGATTCACACATGCGTAGACAATTTCACATGCGTGAAACCTAATTCACGTACACACAAAAAAAATTCACGTGCGTGAAAAAAAAATATATTCACAAAAAGCAATTCACATGCGCAAAATAAAATTATATATTCATAAAATACATTTCACAAATGCAAAACACAATTCGTAGATATACAACTGTGCACAAAAACCTTTGAATCTTTAAAATGTACGAGTGTGTCCTTGAATTTGAATGTGCAAATCGTCATTCACATACGAATCGCCTTGGATGTGTGTGTGTGTATTTTTGAGACTTTCCTGGCAGCGCTTACTCGTAAAACAGAGCAGTCGTACTCTTCAGCCAATCAGATTTAAGCTTATCAATCGACCAATCAGTATCACATGAGGGCGGGCCTACCTGCATGTTACGTCATCAGCTTTCGACCAGTTCATGGCTGAGCAGAGGTAAGTGCAGTTACTCGTTCATTTCTGTGTTAACTGAAGTTAAAGAAGCTTGAGATCAGTTGATGCAATAGTTTATTAACTGCTGTTCAGTCCACATGTGAACATAAACATTTATTTTTAGTATTGATGGATTTTCATGTCCTGTCCACCACACATTCAACTGATGATAATGTATGTAATGACGTGCATATATAGGAGACATGTTTTGTTTTAAGCATCATATATTATGTAGTTTTATTGTTTCAGATTTCCAAGACAGATGATGTATGAAGTTGCAGACAACCAGAACTGTGATCTTACCATTCCTACTGTAAATCTTTGAAAACAGTCATGTTGCAAGCCAACCATTTTGACAGTTGTTTCAACAAGAGGTTGAAAGTGATGCATTGTTACTGTATTCATTTGTCTCCTGCGGACTATATGTACACGCTCTAGGAATACAGCCTTGCTATGCATGCATTATTAAATGTTCTTGTCAGAATGAAAAGATTCAAAGACATAGTTCAATTTGATGTACACGTTTTATTAATTTTAACGTTTCCGAAATTCTTTGGGAATAAAATATATATAAAATGACTTCATCATGATTAATGTTCCTGTTACATATGAAGATCATGAACATTCAGTACAGAGAAATATACATCTCTTCCAGAGTTGTGAGATCCAGTCAGAGTCTACTTTGCTTTTAAAGTATATAAATATAAGTGCAATACATCAAGTGAAAAGTGAACAAATGAATTGTGTTTAATCCAGTCATCAGTAGACCTCTCTGTTAGGACATATCAGATTTTGTCCTGATATTTAAAATAGTAACAACCTATAGTACGAGAGGTGCAGACAGAGGACGTGGGAAATTAAGTGATGGTATTTGAATAGAGTTTACTGAGTAATCTTAGTCGCATAATCTTAATTGCCTCTCTATGATAAGTACCTTTGTCTTATCAGCACAAAATCAGATTTGCCTATTTTACTAAGCAAAGTAAAATTAAAGCTTCACAATATTGTCCTGTGAGACCTTAAGATGACAATAAAAAACCTTATTTAAAAACCTTAAGATGACAATACAGCACAAAACATAAGGAAATGCATGTTGAATATTGGTAACACTACAATATGGTACAATAACAATACTTAATGTATATTAACTAACCATGAGCAATACATTTGTTGCGGTGTTTGATAATCTTTGTTAACATTAGTTACAAATATAGCTGTTTATTGTTACTTTACAGTGCATTAACTAATGTTAACAAGATTTTAATTAAGTATTAGTAAATGCTGAAATTAACATTAACAAAAAATAATTAAAGGCTGTTTACGTGCAGTTCATTATTAGTTCATGTTAACTAATGAAACGTTATAGTAAAGTGTTACCAATTAAGACATAAAAACAAAAGTATAAAAGAGAATAAAGAAACAACATGGATTAAGATGTTTGTGACTGCTATCCAGATGTCACACCAAAGGTGAGTAATCCTGAAAAATGCAGGGAAACAAGTGTTAAATATAGCTGCGAGCAGCGATTACGGGCCCAAGCCGGTGGCACCGCAACCCCGGTGCCTTTAGTTACCTAAAGGCACCGGGGTGGCGGTACCACCGGCTTTGGCCCTTCATCGCTGCTCGCAGCTATATTTATTTATATATATATATATATATATATATATATATATATATATATATATATATATATAAAGCCGGTGGCACCGCCACCCTGGTGCCTTTAGGGTTATTGTGCACGACGTGCAAAAACGTAACCCTGCTTTGACTGTCGAAAAGAAGTGTGCTGTAGAGCTTGTATCAGTGTGGGCTCTGCAAAAGTGTGCATTGAGGGCACATGTCAACCACAAAGTATGCGAGAGCAACCTTCTGAAAGGTCAGGTCTACATCCAGGTCTACATCTGCCGTGTGTTTACATCATAGTAGTGAAGTTTGAAGCAATCAGGTGATTTCAAAGCTTTTTGAAAGTGACAGACTTCCTGCTGCCAGTTGGTGGCGCTATAACCGGGGTGGCGGTGCCGCCGGCTTTGGCCCTTTCATCGCTGCTCGCAGCTATATTTATATATATACACACACAAACACACACACACACACACACACATATATATATATATATATATATATATACATAAATATATATATATTGTTTTTTTAAGAGACAAGACAGAATATTACTTGCCTGATCTGATTAGAAAAATAGTGTTTGTGTGTGTGTGTGTGTGTGTGTGTGTGTGTGTGTGTGTGTGTGTGTGTGTGTTTGTGTGTGTGTGTGTGTGTGTGGCGTAATTGAACAATGTAGACATAAAAACATACTCCGTCCTTTTGTTCATACAGGACATTATTCAAACTGCAAAGTGTTTACTTATATTTGTGTACACTTGCAATAAAACACAACATTGTGCTTTTGTCAAGCTATAAACTCTTGTCAAACTGTAAACTACAACTGTCACCCAACCAAAATCTCTTACACACACACACACACACACAGTTTAAAAGCAAAAAATATCAAACAATCCTATTTAAAAACAGTCTGTGGGAGCCATCTTTTGGACATTCATCATATCGCATTGGTTTTCATTTCTTGTCATCAAACAGAGCCCTAATCTGTTTATTTTTTCAGTTACACATTCTACATTGATTAAAAAAGAAAAATCAAATGTGTTTTTATTTTATACAGAAATAAATAATCTATCATTCAGATGAGAATAAAGTTAGTGTTAGTTCAAATTTTAAGGAAAACAAATATATGATCTGAAATATAGCACATTCATTTAAAATTCATTCAGGTTCAATTACCAAACATACAATCTTAATGTAATTTAAAGCAAACAATACATTTAAAATATATGGGTTGTATGACTATTTTTTAATATAAAAAGATATATATCCAAAAAGACAAGGCCTAAAGTTTAACAAGGGTTAAACTCTTATCACTGTAACAGACACAATCACACACACAATCACACACACACACACACAAGTCAAATCACTTACATTTTACATGCAATATTGACTTTTTTTCTGTTTCAGCAGCGAAAATAGTTAAACAAAGATCACAGCAGAACCATCGCGCATCTCACAGCAACGCGTTCTCATTACTGAATGATTCAGCATTTTGAACGAATCGGTTGACTCAAAGATTCAATGACCAATCAATCCATAAACATCTATCTCATTCATGAATGACTCAGTCGTTCAAACGAATGAATCAATGACTCGCTCATTAAGACGGTCGCCTGGCGACACCTAATGACGGTTTAGTGTTATGTTTAAAAGTATCATTCTTTCCAACGATTGTTAATTAACTCATATTTGAAACATAAGCTATATTTATATATATACATACATATACACACACATACACAAAAATAAAATAAAAACACATTTGAAACGTGTTTGCTTACTAAATTGTGAGCTGAATGAAAGTTGCAGCAAATATCAGCAACAGGAGTCAAATTTCATTAATCACGAGAGTGAAGAGCTGACTGAAAAGATGATGATGGAATAGGCTATTTTATGTAAAAACGCCTATTTAAGCGAATCTGTCATTGTACTCTTTTATTGTTGTGTTTTCCGTGAAAAATAATAGACTATTGAACTCACAATTCAAGCAATCGGCCCCCGAAATTGCACTAATTTTAGTGACACTAAAAAGTATGCGGCTGCACTGGCATTCATAATGGTGCGCGTCCATGGCGACGAGCGAGCAGAACAGAGCGAACGTTTAGTTAATTTCTACTTCCATAGGAATTCATTCGAGCGCCACCATTTCAATGTCTGTGCGGACGTCCATATTATACTTTCGCTTTCAAGTTAGTGTTTTTAAACCCCCCAGCGGGAGGTTTACACAATTGGTTTACACAATCACACGTTGATTAACCGGTGGGAAAATATTCCCATAGTAACATCCCTAATATATAAATATTTATAAATTCAATAGGCCTACCTGATTTTGAACACAAGAGGGCAGTATAGCACTATATATGATTTGGATTATTATTATTTTTGACTAAACAACCATTCTGGCTGTTTTTAAACTTAAAAATAATTCTTAAATTGAAAAAAAGGAATAAAATGGGTTTAGTTCTAATATTTGTATAATTTTATATAAAAATAAATGGTGTATAATTACATTTTAGAAAGATATGAGACATGCCCTGATTCTTTTTTTGACATTACTTGAATCCCTCAACCATAGCAAAACCGTTTGAGATATTCAATATCTGTTCACAATTTAGCATCTTCAATGTATTTTCATCATGTTGAAAAAGTTTGGCATGAATAAAATAAACTACTTAGGAGGAGTAGCTAAAAACTCAGAATCTGAAATCCACATTCAAACCAAAATATCTGACTTCCTGTTGGTCGTAGCTAATTACGGTAAATTAGAAAGTTGTCCGGCTCGAAGAGTACAATATACATATCGAGTTTTGTTACTGTAGATAAAACTAACCCCCCCACTTTTGTCAAAAGCATTTAGAAAGTGACACACTTCCTGCTGCCAGTTGGTGGCGCTATAACTTTGACTCACAATAGTCACATCCATGTGATCGGCCTCTTACAGCGATCACACTGCTGAAGTTTCATCAAGATCAGTTAATGTATGCAGAAGTTATAACGCACTTCTTGTTTGTTGTTTCTCGCCATAAATTCGTTTCCTCGCCACGGCCAAACCGTTCGAGATATCAAAAATCCCCTCGCAAACTTTCATCCTCAATGTCTTGACTTCATGCTGACCGAGTTTCGTGCCGTTTGTTTGAATTCTCTAGGAGGAGTATTTCACATTCCATTGCGTGTGTTTTACCAACAACCCTAAATAGCCGACTTCCTGTTGGGCTGGGGTAAAAAGTAAGAGTGTGAAGTATATATGAAACGAGGAGATCTACATGTGTACCGAGTTTCATATTATTACATGCAAGCGTGTTTGATTTATGGACCATGTTTTCGGACCCCGTTCCAGGGGGCGCTGTCGAGCCCCCCTGCCACGCCCGGGTACCATCTTCAGCCCGGCCCTGATGGCCGCGGGTTCTGACATGTGTGCAAAGTTTCAGGAGTTTTTGAGCATGTTAAGGCCTCCAAAAGTGTCCAAAAGGTAGCAGAAAAATAATAATAATAATAATAATAATAATAAATATAGCTGCGAGCAGCGATTACGGGCCCAAGCCGGTGCCACCGCAACCCCGGTGCCTTTAGTTACCTAAAGGCACCGGGGTGGCGGTGCCGCCGGCTTTGGCCCTTCATCGCTGCTCGCAGCTATATTTATATATATATATATATATATATATATATATATATATATATATATATATATATATATATATAAAAAGCCGGTGGCACCGCCACCCTGGTGCCTTTAGGGTTATTGTGCACAACGTGACACAAAATATCAAAATATCTTCTCGCTATCTGCCGAACGGCTTTGGTAGTTCCGCTTCAGCACTGATGATGTTGTAGAAATAGTGCGCTCTGGTTGGTCTGGATTATTCGGGATTTTTTATTTTATACAGAAATAAGTTATTTATAATTCAGATGAGAATAAAGTTAGTGTTGATTAAAATGAAGGAAAACAAATAGGCTATATTAATCTGAAATATAGCACATTCATTTTAAATTTATTTAGGTTAAATTACCAAGCATACAATCTTAATTTAATTTAAAGCAAACAATACATTTAAAATATATGGGTTGTATGCACATTTTGTAATAAAAAAAGATATATATCTAAAAAGACAAGGCCTTAAAGGCTTAAACTCTTGTCACTGTAACAGACACAATCTCTCTCTCTCTCTCACACACACACACACACACACACACACACGTCAAGTCACTTACATTTTAGATGCAATATTGAATAAGCAGAAAAATCGGATTTTCTGCTCTGAAAATATAAATAAGCATAAAAATTTAATAAGCACTTTGAATATTCTAAACAGAATAAGCACTAGTCGCTAATGAATAAGTACTAGTACTTAATGGAATAGATACTAGTATCTAAAAAATAAGTACTAGTCGCATGAAAATAGAGACTAGTAGGTTAAAATGATTAAATGTTAAAACGGCTTGCCATATTGGCTCAGAGAGAGAGAGAGAGAGAGAGAGAGAGAGAGAGAGAGAAAATGACCTTTTAGATACTAGTACCTATTAATAGATACTAGTATTTATTCAATAAATACTAGTACTAAGTCATTAGATACTAGTACCTATTAAATAGATACCAGTACTTATTCATTAGCTACTAATACGTATTCAAAAGAATATCTAAAGAATAAGCACTAGTATCTAAAGAATAGGCACTAGTGTTAGGTAATGTTAGGTTGACTATTTTATCATTATATATTATTAAGGCTATAATGAACAGGCTGCGATGTCAAGATTGCAATGATGCAATATGTGTGTGTGTGTGTGTGTGTGTGTGTGTGTGTGTGTGTGTGTGTGTGTTTGTGTGTGTGTGTGTGTGTGTGTGTGTGTGTGAGATTGAACATTGTTACACATAAAAACATACTCTGTCATTTTGTTCATAGAGGACATCATTCAAACTGCAAATTGTTTACTTATATGTGTGTACAGTCGCAATAAAACACAACAAAGTGCTTTTGTCAAACTGTAAACTCCTGTCAAACTGTAACCTACAACTGTCACCCAACTAAAATCACACGCACACACTGTCTAAAAGCAAAACATATTTATCCAACCTCATTTAAAAACAGTCTGTGGGAGCCATCTTTTGGACATTCACCATATCGCATTGATTTTCATTTATTGTCTTCGGAGCCCTAATCTGTTTATTTTTCAATTACACATTCTACATTGATTAAGAAAGAAAGTTCAAATGTGTTTTTATTTTATACAGGAATAAATTATTTATAATTCAGATGAACATACAATCTTAATTTAATTTAAAGCAAACAATACATTTAAAATATATGGGTTGTATGCATATTTTGGAATTTAAAAAAAATATATATATCCAAAAAGACAAGGCCTTAAACTTGAACAAGGGTTAAACTCTTGTCGCTGTAAGAGACACAAATGATTCAGCATTTTGAACGAATAGATTTACTCAAAGAGTCAATGACCAATCCATAAACATCCACTGTCTCATTCATGCAAGCCTATGTAAACAAAAAAAACATAGCCACTGTCCAAAGTGGCAATTATATGATAACGGACACAGCAATGCATCATGTTAAGGTCATCATGTTTGTAGCATGATCCAGGGGATTAAAACGTACAAAATATATTTCAGGCCTAGTGGAGTTGGTAACTAATAATAGTAGATGTGTAAAGTTGCATAAAATGGAAATACTCACTAATGCAAGAAAAAACTACCTCAAAAAACTGTTATCTGTGTTGTTGTTCAGTCACTCCAGTTGGAATTTTCACCCCAAAATGGCGGCCGCGCTACCGAAGCGGTTAGCTGTTACCAAAAAAGCATCAGAGCTTCGCCTCTTGTTCTTCTATACTCTTTGGTGACACTAAAAAGTATGTGGCTGCACTGGCATTCATAACGGTGCGCGTCCGACAACCGAGCAAAACAGAGCGAACTTTTTTTCATTTCTACTTCCATAGAAATTCATTCGAGCGCACTGCGAGCGCCACCACTATAAATATCCGTGCGGACGTCCTTACTTTACTTTCACTTTTAACTTAGCGATTTAAAAGCCCCCCGGCGGTGTTACACGTCAAATAACCAGTGAGAAAATGTTCTCGGAGTCACATAGGCTACCTAATATATTTAAATACAATAGGCCTACCTGATTTTGAACACAAGAGGGCAGTATAGCCCTATGTATTACTTGATATATTTATTTTTTGACTGAATAGTGAATCCTGGCTGTTTTTAAACTTTTACATTATTCTTAAATTGAAAACAAGAATAAAATGGGTTTAGTTCTGTTATTTCTATAATTGTATCTAGAAATAAATGGTGTATAATTAAATTTTTAAAAGATATGAGGCTTTTAGTGTTTATTTTTTTGACATGATTTGAATCCCTCGCCATAGCAAAACAATTTGAGATATTCAATAGATATTCACAATTATGCTTCTTTAATGTATTTTCATCATGTTAAAAAAGTTTGGTGGGAATAAAATAAACCACATAAGAGGAGTGGGTAAAAATGTAGAGGCTGGTTTTGCAAAACATTCACATTCAGACCAAAATCCCACTTCCTTTTGGGCTGGCTTAAAGTTGTTCGGCCCGATGAGATCTATATACCGAGTTTCATAATATTACATGCAAGTGTGTTTGATTTATGGACCAAATTTTCAGACCAAGTTTATGGACCAAGTTAATTTAATTAATAAACTAATTATATAAAACTATTTTCAATGCACTACAATTAATTTGGTTATATGCCTTTACTTATTAATAAAACCTATTTAAAAAATACAAGGCGTAAGCCATTTATTTTCCTTTTTAATGCAGGCAAAACCACACAGCAGTGAAATGGTTAATCTAGCCCCCCTCCCCCTCCCCCTCCCCCTCCCCACACTCACAGACACACACACAGAGACGTAGGCTCAGAGAGAGACACATAAAATGACAATTTTCAAACCAAAATATCTAACTTCCTGTTGGTCGTAGCTAATTACGGTAAATTAGAAAGTTGTCCGGCTCGAAGAGTACAATATACATATCGAGTTTTGTTACTGTAGATAAAACTAACCCCCCCACTTTTGTCAAAAGCATTTAGAAAGTGACACACTTCCTGCTGCCAGTTGGTGGCGCTATAACTTTGACTCACAATAGTTACATCCATCTGATTGGCCTCTTACCACGAACACACTGCTGAAGTTTCATTAAGATCAGTTAATGTATGCAGAAGTTATAACACTTCGTGTTTCTCTTTTCTCGCCATAAATTCGTTTCCTCGCCACGGCCAAACCGTTCGAGATATCAAAAATCCGTCCGCAATTTAGCATCTTCAATGTGTTGACCTCAAGCTGACCGAGTTTGGCGGTAAACGGATGCAATCTCTAGGAGAAGTACTTCAAATTCCTGAGCAAGCGTTCTCCAAACAACCCATAATAGCCGACTTCCTGTTGGGCTGGCGTAAAACTTGACCGAGGGTAGGTTGTTCGGCCCGATGAGATCTGTATGTGTATTGAGTTTCAGATTAATTCATGCAAGCGTGTTTGATCTATGGACCAAGTTTTGGGGACCCCGTTCAAGGGGGCGCTGTTGAGCCCCCTTGCCACGCCCGGATACCAGCTTCAGCCCGGGCCTGATGGCTGTGGGCGCTGACCTGTGTGCAAAGTTTCAAGAGTTTTCAAGCACGTTAAGGGCCCCAAAAGCCCCTGAAACCTTGAACACCATTAAAATAATAGTCAAATTCCCCAACCCCCCCACACACAGAGACAGAGGGAGAAAATTCTCCTGAAAATCATATTCAAACCAAAATATCTGACTTTGTGTTGTTCGGAGCTAATGACTGTCAATTAGAAAGTTGTCCGGCTCGAGGAGACGAATATCCATACCGATTTTTGTTACTGTAGGTAAAACTAATACCCCATTTTTGACTAAAGGTGGCGCTACTGAGCCCCTCACCACGCCCGTTTCTGAAACTTTGCACGTGTCTACTAGCTAATAAATGAGATGTGTCTGTCGAGTTTCATGCAATTTCAAGCATGCTAAGAGTCTCAAAAGCATCAAAAAAGAATATTAAAGTTTGATGCGTTGCCATGGCAACATTATCTTAGATATTAAACAATCCTTTCACAGGTCTACATCTGCCGTGTTTTTACATTATACAGATGAAGTTTGAAGCAAATCGGGTAAAAATAAGAGGGTGATTTCAAAGCATTTTGAAAGTGACACACTTCCTGCTGCCAGTTGGTGGCGCTATAACTTTGACTCACAATAGTCACATCCATGTGATCGGCCTCTTACAGCGAACACACTGCTGAAGTTTCATCGAGATCAGTCAATGTATGCAGAAGTTATAACACACTTCCTGTTTCACGTTTCTCGCCATAAATTCGTTTCCTCGCCACGGCCAAAGCGTTCGAGATATCAAAAATCCCCTGGCAATTTTTCATCCTCAATGTCTTGACTTCATGCTGACCGAGTTTCGTGCCGTGTGTTTGAATTCTCTAGGAGGAGTATTTCGAATTCCATTGCATGCGTTTTCCAAACAACCCTAAATAGACGACTTCCTGTTGGGCTGGGGTAAAAAGTAAAAGCATGAAGGATATATGAACCGATGAGATCTATATGTGTACCGAGTTTCATATTATTACATTCAAGCGTGTTTGATTTATGGACCAAGTTTTCGGACCCCGTTCCAGGGGGCGCTGTCGAGCCCCCCTGCCACGCCCGGGTACCAGCTTCAGCCCGGCCCTGATGGCCGCGGGTTCTGACCTGTGTGCAAAGTTTCAAGAGTTTTTGAGCACGTTAAGGGCCCCAAAAGTGCCAAAAAGGTAGTAAAATAATAATAAATATAGCTGCGAGCAGCGATTACGGGCCCAAGCCGGTGGCACCGCAACACCGGTGCCTTTAGTTACCTAAAGGCACCGGAGTGGCGGTGCCGCCGGCTTTGGCCCTTCATCGCTGCTCGCAGCTATATTTATATATATATATATATATATATATATATATATAAACAAGCCGGTGGCACCGCCACCCCGGTGCCTTTATATATATATATATATATATAAACAAGCCGGTGGCACCGCCACCCCGGTGCCTTTAGGGTTACTGTGCATGACGGGCAATATCGTAACTCCGCTTTGACCTTTGAGATGTGTGCTGTAAAGCTTGCATTGGTGTGGGCTCTGCAAAAGTGTGCATTGAGGGCACATATCAACCACAAAGTATGCGTGAGCAACCTTCTGAAACCTAAAATGAAAAATGAGACACCCTACGGTCTCATGGACTTAATGGACACATGAAATAAGTTATGAAAGTTAAATCAATTGTGCCAAGACAGAATATTACTTGCCTGATCTGATTAGAAAAAAAGTTTGTGTGTGTGTGTGTGTGTGTGTGTGTGTGTGTGTGTGTGTGTGTGTGTGTGTGTGAAACGTGATTGAACAATGTAGACATAAAAACATACTCCTTTTGTTCATACAGGACATTATTCAAACTGTAAAGTGTTTACTTATATTTGTGAACAATCGCAATAAAACACAACATTGTGCTTTTGTCAAACTGTAAACTACAACTGTCACCCAACCAAAATCTCTTTTTTATTTTATACAGAAATAAATAATCTATCATTCAGATGAGAATAAAGTTAGTGTTAGTTCAAATTTTAAGGAAAACTCTGAAATATAGCACATTCATTTAAAATTCATTCAGGTTCAATTACCAAACATACAAATCTTAATGTAATTTAAAGCAAACAATACATTTAAAATATATGGGTTGTATGCCTATTTTTTTTATATAAAAAGATATATATCCAAAAAGACAAGGCCTAAACAATACATTTAAAATATATGGGTTGTATGCCTATTTTTTTTATATAAAAAGATATATATCCAAAAAGACAAGGCCTAAACTTTAACAAGGGTTAAACAATCACTGTAACAGACACAATCATACACACACACACACACACACACACAGACACAGACACAGACACACACACAAGTCAAATCACTTACATTTTATATGCAATATTGACTTTTTTCTGTTTCAGCACCCGCTCATTAAGACGGTCGCCTGGCGACACCTAGTGACGGTTTAGTGTTATTTGATTATACACTCAAAATATTCCACAACAAATCCTTTAAATTTAATGATATTCAGAACAGAACACGAATAAAAAAATAACTATAATAAAGCCAAAACGAAATAATTTAAAACAAAAGTAAAAGTAAGTGGTGTTAGGCTCACGTAAATCTCTCTTTAGAATCTAAATGTTGCAACATTTGCGATGTATTTGGATGCTAAACTATTCTTTATTACAGGCTTTGTACTTCACTCACGTTCCAATATCGACGGAAAAAATCATCCTCTTCACTTGTGCAAAAATGTGCTTGGAAAAATCACAGTGGAGCGGTGCTTACTGTGAATGATACAAATTGTACTACTGACTATTTCAACATAGCAGTGTAATTTGTATATGTTAGGTTGAATGTTTTATTATTGTGTGTGTGTGTGTGTGTTTGTGTGTGTGTGTGTGTGTGTGTGTGTGTGTGTGTGTCAGTGTGTGTGTGGGGGTCTGGGTGGCTCAGCGCGATTGAACAGTGAAACATACTCCGTCATTTTCTTCATACAGGACATCATTCAAACGTCAAAGTGTTTACTTATATTTGTGTACACTCGCAATAAAACACAACATTGTGTTTTTGTTAAATAAATTAAAGTAATACGTCCCCCGAAATGGCGCTAATTTTAAAATGAAACTAAAATGCTCACGGCTGCACGGGCATTCATAACTCTGCGCGCCCACGGTGAGGGACGAGCAGAACAGAGCGAACGTTGTTTAGTTCATTCCTACTTCCATAGGAATTAATTGAAAAAGCTCACTCTACTCTGCACCATTATTAATGAATTGTGCAGACGTCCTTATTTTACTTTAGCTTTTTACCTGATTTTGAACACAAGAGGGCAGTATAACACTATGTATGATTTGGGAAAAAAATTTTTTTGACTAAACAACCATTCTGGCTGTTTTTAAACTTAAACATTATTCTCTAATTGCTCTCACCATGCCCGTTTCTGAAACTCTGCACATGTCTACTGTCTAATAAATGTGATGGGTCTGTCGGGTTTCATGCAATTTCAAGTATGTTAAGAGTCTCAAAAGCATCAACAAAGAATAATAAAGTTTGATGCGTTGCCACGGCAACAGTATCTAAGATATCAATAATCCTTTCTCAGGTCTACATCTGCCGTGTGTCTACATTATACACATAAAGTTTGAAGCAAATTGGGTAAAAATAAGAGGGTGATTTCAAAGCCTTTAGGAAGTGACACACTTCCTGCTGCCAGTTGGTGGCCCTATAACTTTGACTCACAATAGTCACATCCATGTGATCGGACTCTTACAGCGAACACACTGCTGAAGTTTCATCAAGATCAGTTAATGTATGCAGAAGTTATAACACACTTCCTGTTTCCTTTATTCGCCATAAATTCGTTTCCTCGCCACGGCCAAACCGTTCGAGATATCAAAAATCCCCTGGCAACTTTTCATGCTCAATGTCTTGACTTCATGCTGACCGAGTTTCGTGGCGATTGGTTGAATTCTCTAGGAGGAGTATATCGAATTCCAGGGGCATACGCTTCCAAACAAACCATAATAGCCGACTTCCTGTTGGGCTGGGGTAAAAAGTAAAAGTACAAAGGATATATGAATCGATGAGATCTATATGTGTACCGAGTTTCATATTATTACATTCAAGCGTGTTTGATTTATGGACCAAGTTTTCGGACCCCGTTCCAGGGGGCGCTGTCGAGCCCCCCTGCCACGCCCGGGTACCAGCTTCAGCCCGGCCCTGATGGCCGCGGGTTCTGACCAGTGTGCAAAGTTTCAAGAGTTTTCGTGCACGTTAAGAGCCCCAAAAGTGCCCGAATAGTCGATAAAATAATAATAATAATAATAATAATAATAATAAATATAGCTGCGAGCAGCGATTACGGGCCCAAGCCGGTGGCACCGCAACCCCGGTGCCTTTAGTTACCTAAAGGCACCAGGGTGGCGGTGCCGCCGGCTTGGGCCCTTCATCGCTGCTCGCAGCTATATTTATATATATATATATATATTTATATATATTTATATATATATATATATATTTATATATATATATATATATATATATATATATATATATATATATATATATATATATATATATATATATATATATATATATTAAGCCGGTGGCACCGCCACCCTGGTGCCTTTAGGGTTATTGTGCACGACGTGACACAAAATATCTGCTTGCTATCTGCCGAACGGCTCTGGTAGTTTCGCTTCAGCACTGATGATGTTGTAGAAGTAGTGCGCTCTGGTTGGTCTGGATTATTCGGGATTTTTTATTTTATACAGAAATAAATTCTTTATAATTCAGATGAGAATAAAGTTAGTGTTGATTAAAATGAAGGAAAACAAATATATTGATCTGAAATATAGCACATTAATTTAAAATTTATTTAGGTTCAATTACCAAACATACAATCTTAATTTAATTTAAAGCAAACAATACATTTAAAATATATGGGTTGTATGCACATTTTTTTTTATAAAAAAAATATATATCCAAAAAGACAAGGCCTTAAAGGGTTAAACTCTTGTCACTGTAACAGACACATCTCTCTCTCACACACACACACACACACACACACACGTCAAGTCACTTACATTTTTAGATGCAATATTGAATAAGCAGAAAAATCGGATTTTATGCTCTGAAAATATAAATAAGCAAAAAAATTGAATAAGCACTTTGAATATTCTAAACAGAATAAGCACTAGTCGCTAATGAATAAGTACTAGTACTTAATGGAATAGATACTAGTATCTAAAAAATAAGTACTAGTAGCATGAAAATAGAGACTAGTAGGTTAAAATGATTAAATGTTAAAACGGCTTGCCATATTGGCTCAGAGAGAGAGAAAGAGAAAATGACCTTTTAGATACTAGTACCTATTAATAGATACTAGTATTTATTCAATAAATACTAGTACTAAGTCATTAGATACTAGTACCTATTAAATAGATACCAGTACTTATTCATTAGCTACTAATACGTATTCAAAAGAATATCTAAAGAATAAGCACTAGTATCTAAAGAATAGGCACTAGTACTAAAGAATAAGCACTAGTCGCTAATGAATAAGTACCAGTACTTAATGGAATAGATACTAGTATCTAAAAATAAGTACTAGTAGCATGAAAATAGAGACTAGTAGGTTAAAATGATTAAATGTTAAAGCGGCTTGCCATATTGGCTCAGAGAGAGAGAGAGAGAAAAATATAGCTGCGAGCAGCGATTACGGGCCCAAGCCGGTGGCACCGCAACCCCGGTGCCTTTAGTAACCTAAAGGCACCGGAGTGGCGGTGCCGCCGGCTTTGGCCCTTCATCGCTGCTCGCAGCTATATTTATATATATATATATATATATATATATATAAACAAGCCGGTGGCACCGCCACCCTGGTGCCTTAAGGGTTACTGTGCATGACGGGTAATAACTTAACCCCGCTTTGACTGTTGAGAAGATGTGTGCTGTAGAGCTTGCATTGGTGTGGGCTCTGCAAAAGTGTGCATTGAGGGCACATATCATATGCGTGAGCAAACTTCTGAATCCTAAAATGAAAAATGAGACACCCTACGGTCTCATGGACTTAATGGACACATGAAATAAGTACACAAGATTGAAAGTTATATGAAGTGTGCCAAGACAGAATATTACTTGCCTGATCTGATTAGAAAAAATTGTTTGTGTGTGTGTGTGTGTGTGTGTGTGTGTGTGTGTGTGTGTGTGTGTGTGTGTGTGTGTGTGTGTGTGTGTGTGTGTGTGTGAGAGACGTGATTGAACAATGTAGACATAAAAACATACTCCGTCCTTTTGTTCATACAGGACATTATTCAAACTGCAAACTGTTTACTTATATTTGTGTACAATCGCAATAAAACACAACATTGTGCTTTTGTCAAACTGTAAACTACAAATGTCACCCAACCAAAATCTCTTACACACACACACACGCACACACACACACACACACACACACACACACGTAGTTTAAAAGCAAAAAAAAATCTTTTGGACATTCAGCATATTGCATTGGTTTTCATTTCTTGTTCTCGAACAGAGCCCTAATCTGTTTATTTTTTCAGTTACACATTCTACATTGATTAAAAAAGAAAAATCAAATGTGTTTTTATTAAATACAGAAATAAATAATCTATCATTCAGATGAGAATAAAGTTAGTGTTAGTTTAAATGTTAAGGAAAACAAATATATGATCTGATATATAGCACATTCATTTAAAATTCATTCAGGTTCAATTACCAAACATACAAATCTTAATGTAATTTAAAGCAAACAATACATTTAAAATATATGGGTTGTATGCCTATTTTTTTATATAAAAAGATATATATCCAAAAAGACAAGGCCTAAACTTTAACAAGGGTTAAACAATCACTGTAACAGACACAATCACACACACACACACACACACAAACACACAAGTCAAATCACTTACATTTTAGATGCAATATTGACTTTTTTCTGTTTCAGCAGCGAAAATAGTTAAACAAAGATCACAGCAGAACCATCGAGCATCTCACAGCAACGCGTTCTCATTACTGAATGATTCAGCATTTTGAACGAATCGGTTGACTCAAAGATTCAATGACCAATCCATAATCTGTCTCATTCATGAATGACTCAACCGTTCGAACGAATTGTTTGAACGAATGAATCAATGACTCGCTCATTAAGACGGTCGCCTGGCGACACCTAATGACGGTTTAGTGTTATGTTTAAAAGTATCATTCTTCCCAACGATTTTTAATTGACTTATATTTAAAACAATCTCATAACATTATTTAATGCATTGTTATTTTTCAGTGTAAACGATTTAATTTGATCAGCCCTACCTAGGGTAAAAGCCATATAGTGTCTTATTCTAAATAATTGAATTTATTGATCAAATTTACAAATTAAAAATGAAAGATGAAGCATACATTTAATAAGACTGGACCGGGGTGCCCTGCATATATTACAATTTGCAGATTTAAATATACCATTGCCCCCCACCGTCAATTTGATGTGTGTGTTTGTGTGTGTGTGTGTGTGTGTGTGTTTAATAAAATCATTTAGTCACTACAATTAAAACCTGAACGGGTTTGCTTACTAAATTGTGTGCTGAACGAAAGTTGCAGCAAAGATCAGCAACCGGAGTCAAATTTCATTAATCACGAGTTGAGAGTGAGCGTCTCTCTCTGCTGTGTTATGCTGCATCACACGGGCATTCATAACGCTGCGCGTCCACGACGATGAGCGAGCAGAACAGAGTGAACGTTTTTTAGTTCATTCCTACTTCCATAGGAATTCCCTCGAGCGCTCTGCACGCGCCACCATTATCAATGTCCGTGTGGACGTCCGCGATCGAACAGTGGAAACATTGGCTACTCCGTCATTTTATTCAAGAAGATCATTCAAACTGCAAAGTGTTTACTTATTTTTGGATACTCGCAATCAAACACAACATTGTGATTTTGTAAAATACATTCAAGAAATCCGCCCCCGAAATGGGGCTTCTTTTAAAATGAAACGAAAATGCTCACAGCTGCACGTCTTGTGGAGACGTCCGTTACTTTCGCTTTCAAGTTAGCGACTTTAAAGCCCCCAGCGGAGTCACGGTGGGAAAATATTCCCATAGTAGCATCCCTACAATTTAATACAATTGGCCTACCTGATTTTGAACACAAGAGGGCAGTAAAGCACTGTGAATGATTTTTATTTTTTTATTTTTTTGGCTAAACAACCATTCTGGCTGTTTTAAACTTAAACATAAATCTTAAATTGAAAAAAAGGAATACAATGGGTTTAGTTCTAATATTAGTATAATTTTATAGAAAAATAAATGGTGTATAATTACATTTTAGAAAGATATGAGACATTTCCTGATTCTCTTTTTGACATAATCCCTCGCCATAGCAAAACCGTTAGAGATATTCAATATCCGTTCACAATTTAGCATCTTTAATGTATTTTCATCAAGTTGAAAAAGTTTTGTAACTGTAGATGAAAGTAACCCCCCCCCCCCCCCACCCACTTTTGTCACAAAAGGTGGCGCTACTGAGCCCCTGCACCACGCCCGTTTCTGAAACTTTGCACATGTCTACTGGCTAATAAATGTGATCTGTCTGTCGAGTTTCATGCAATTTTAAGCAATTTCAGGCATGCTAAGAGTCTCAAAAGCATCCAAAAAGAATATTAAAGTTTGATGCGTTGCCATGGCAACAGTATCTAAGATATCAATAATCCTTTCACAGGTCTACATCTGGCGAGTGTCTACATTATACACATCAAGTTTGAAGCAAATCGGGTAAAAATAAGAGGGTGATTTCAAAGCATTTTGAAAGTGACACACTTCCTGCTGCCAGTTGGTGGCGCTATAACTTTGACTCACAATAGTCACATCCATGTGATCGGCTTCTTACAGCGAACACACTGTTGAAGTTTCATCAAGATCAGTTAATGTATGCAGAAGTTATAACACACTTCCTGTTTCCATTATTCGCCATAAATTTGTTTCCTCGTCACGGCCAAACCGTTCGAGATATCAGAAATCCCCTGGCAATTTTTCATCCTCAATGTCTTGACATCATGCTGACCGAGTTTCGTTGCGATTGGTTGAATTCTCTAGGAGGAGTATATCGAATTCCAGGGGCATACGCTTCCAAACAAACCATAATAGCCGACTTCCTGTTGGGCTGGGGTAAAAAGTAAAAGTACAAAGGATATATGAACCGATGAGATCTATATGTGTACCGAGTTTCATATTATTACATGGAAGCGTGTTTGATTTATGGACCAAGTTTTCGGACCCCGTTCCAGGGGGCGCTGTCGAGCCCCCCTGCCACGCCCGGGTACCAGCTTCAGCCCGGCCCTGATGGCCGCGGGTTCTGACCAGTGTGCAAAGTTTCAAGAGTTTTCGTGCACGTTAAGAGCCCCAAAAGTGCCCGAATAGTCGATAAAATAATAATAATAATAATAATAATCCTAAGGAAAACAATAGGGCCTTCGCCTTTTCAAGGCTTGGGCCCTAATGACCCTATTCAAACCACAATATCTGACTTTCTGAGGGTCGGAGCTAATTACTTTAAATTAGAAAGTTGTTTGGCTTGAGGAGAAGAATATACACGCTGAGTTTTGTAACTGTAGATAAAACTAACCCCCCCACTTTTGTCAAAAGCATTTAGAAAGTGACACACTTCCTGCTGCCAGTTGGTGGCGCTATAACTTTGACTCACAATAGTCACATCCATGTGATCGGCCTCTTACAGCGAACATACTGTTGAAGTTTCATCAAGATCAGTTAATGTATGCAGAAGTTATAACACACTTCCTGTTTCCATTATTCGCCATAAATTTGTTTCCTCGCCACGGCCAAACCGTTCGAGATATGAAAAATCCCCTGGCAATTTTTCATCCTCAATGTCTTGACATCATGCTGACCGGGTTTCCTTGCGATTGGTTGAATTCTCTAGGAGGAGTATATCGAATTCCAGGGGCATACGCTTCCAAACAAACCATAATAGCCGACTTCCTGTTGGGCTGGGGTAAAAAGTAAAAGTACAAAGGATATATGAACCGATGAGATCTATATGTGTACCGAGTTTCATATTATTACATGGAAGCGTGTTTGATTTATGGACCAAGTTTTCGGACCCCGTTCCAGGGGGCGCTGTCGAGCCCCCCTGCCACGCCCGGGTACCAGCTTCAGCCCGGCCCTGATGGCCGCGGGTTCTGACCAGTGTGCAAAGTTTCAAGAGTTTTCGTGCACGTTAAGAGCCCCAAAAGTGCCCGAATAGTCGATAAAATAATAATAATAATAATAATAATAATAATAATAATAATAATCCTAAGGAAAACAATAGGGCCTTCGCCTTTTCAAGGCTTGGGCCCTAATAATAATCCTAAGGAAAACAATAGGGCCTTTGCCTTTTCAAGGCTTGGGCCCTAATAATAATAATCCTTAGGAAAACAATAGGGCCTTCGCCCTTTCAGGGCTTGGGCCCTAATAATAATAATAATAAATAATCCTAAGGAAAACAATAGGGCCTTCGCCCTTTGGGCTTGGGCCCTAATAATAATTTAACAACATACACAAATAGCAAATAAACACTGGGTGCTCATTAAAAAGGTCTATTCACCATTATAAGAACAATCTCGATGAGGCCAGTGCTGAGAGAGCTAGGGTGGGTATTGACCACAGATGATTGTTTTGCAATCATTAGCGTGATGATTGTAGCTGAGAGCTGTCTAAAATACAACAAAACAAGCATCATCCTTCTTCATTTTTGACACGATATGGGACATCTGATTACAACAACACTTGCTTACATCAGTTAATAGTTCATAAACTATTGCTTCAACTGATCTCTAACTTCAGTTAACACCGAAATGAACGATTAACTGCACTTACCTCTGCTCAGCCATGAACTGGTCGAAAGCTGATGACGTAACATACAGATAGGCCCGCCCTCACGTGATACTGATTGGTCGATTGATGAGCTTAAATCTGATTGGCTGAAGAGTACGACTGCTCTGTTTTACGAGTAAGCGCTGCCAGGAAAGTCTCAAAAATACACACACACACATCCAAGGCGATTCGTACGTGAATGACGATTTGCACATTCAAATTCAAGGACACACTCGTACATTTTAAAGATTCAAAGGTTTTTGTGCACAGTTGTATATCTACGAATTGTGTTTTGCATTTGTGAAATGTATTTTATGAATATATAATTTTATTTTGTGCATGTGAATTGCTTTTTGTGAATATGTTTTTTTTTCACGCACGTGATTTTTTTTTTGTGTGTACGTGAATTAGGTTTCACGCATGTGAAATTGTCTACGCATGTGTGAATCGTATTTTTTGCGTGAATTATTAATGAGTCTGATCTGGCTCCATAGAAAAACTGTACTAATTAGCAAATCCAGGTGATTGGAACAAAATACTGAGGAGGACTTTTACTTTCTGAACCTGGACTTTACACCTCTGCCGCTGCATACAGTTGCAAAAATGTCACGACAAACTTCTGATCACGTCCCTGAGAGAAATATTTCCCGACTACAAAACTTTGCCTGACGTGGCGCCATTCCGGTCTCGTGTGGCAGCAGAGCGCGGTTTCAGCCTCCAGAACAAAATTAAAACCGTCACGAGAAGTCGTCTTTCCGAGGCAAAGATGCTAAATTTAAAGAAAGATGCCTCTGCATCAGTCTCTCTTGATGCGTTTGATTACGCACAGGCGAGCACCCAGTTTAAGTCGATGCGGACCAGGAGGAAGATTTGAGTTCAAGGAGATAGGCCTACGGAGCATCGATTGAATTTAGTTCAGTTAAAAAAAATTGCACTAGGTTTTTTATTGTAGTCGGAATTATATAATATGTTGCGTATTTTATATCTGCCTGTTCAGGCACAAAAGGTTGTGTTTTAATCGTCTCCGCTGTCAGTGCGGAAAACATTCATCTGCATCGTGTTGACATGAAATTTCACGAAGTTCATCTGTTCATAAATAAATAGGCTAAATGAATAATCAAGCCTATATGCTCGTCCAGTAAATTCATGATTAAAATGTGAATGAAAACAAAAGCTATTAGAAGTCTTATTAAAATATGAAAATTAAAATGACGGGTAATGATAGATTATGGCAGAATTTTTACGACCATGTCCGTCAAAATGACGGACAATGAGAAAGTCTAACGCGACCTCTTCTCCAAAATGAAAGCTCTAGCTAAGTTCTGCCAGGAAGACTCAATCGTTACGTCACTTATCACCTTCACATCTAACCAATCGTGTTCTAATACTTGTAGTATAAAAGATCGGTACTTACACATGTCTGAGTTCACAGATGCTGACGGCAACATTCACCTCCATCCTCCCCACCACCACCAGGATGGTCCCTTCCCATACCTCCCGGGGGGTCGGCTGCGCCCCTGCCTTCGTCTTCAGGCAGGAAATGCAGATTACATACTCTCTGATTGTGAGCTACGGACGGGGCCTACGCCAAAGAACTTTATAACTCAATATTTGCTTGCTGGGCTGTTAATAAATTAATGCTTTGTTACATCATTTTGCCTCCTGAGTCTTTCTGGTATACCCAAATTCTTTCTCTTCTGGTAAGCAAAATTAAAGGATGGTCACACTAATGCAATGTCTTTCTCAAATCCACAGGCTCACCATCATGCTTTACCTCTAAACAACACTGATTCATTCAACAACAACAACAACTTCATTTAAAGAAATCAAAACCATGTGCCCGCTCAAAATTATTCCCTGACTCTGGCACACCAAGACGTGTTGCGCTAGGTTTGGTGGTTCTCGTGTATCTTGTAACAAGCCAAGTTTAAATATGTAGAAGTGTAAATAAGATGACAAGAGATTATCATAATGTCTTAAATTTCATCATAGATCAAAAAGTAATATGGACTTTTTTTCATATTTATAGATTGACTGTATGAGACACCCTTTCAGTTTCATTAAAAGCAACAACAAAAGCAGCATGAACATTCTGCTAGTGTATCTCTTTTTGCTTTTCACAGATGAACAAATGGCATACAGGTTTGAAACATCATAAGGGTGAGTAAATGATGAATCAGTAAATGAATTTTTATTTTAATAATACTTTTAAAATGACTATGACCCAATTCATTTTCTAAACATAATGTTTTATATGTGATGATTGGATTAAAAAAGTTAACAGTGTCACACATTATTTTGAAAAGGTCTGTAAGGTCTAATTAACATTTGAACCAGTCCTGCAATTAGTCTCAACCACCCACGTACACAAACACAGGTGTGTGCACTTATACCATTAGAGTGAACAAAGAGCCGTTTTAAGCACTATTCTTCTTATCTGTCCGTAGTATCAGTGGGGTGGTTCAGATCACTGTCTGTCTCCGGAGACTCATTAGAGAAAGAGTCATCAGCAGAAAAATAACAGTGATCTGGCACAATCACAGCATGACACCCTGGGTAATATTTACAAGGCATCTGGAGTCATCCTTCGCTCTACCGGATGAAAACGTGGAGAGAATCACAGGAAAAGGGAGGAGGGAGTAAATATGAGGTAATTTAAGATTTACATCCATCGACCACTTTAGAAATACTTTTGTGGAAACACTATTTTGTCTGAGCTGCAGCATATTAGCTCATAGGGACAATATTCGGCCAACTGTATGTCATTTCCCAAGAGGTCAATGTTCAGACAGGCCACGTAGGCATAGGCTGCGGTCAGCAGTCAAATCGCTCCAACCACTACTGTTCTCCTATTAGACCAGAAGGATATATATACGCGGCACTTCCGCCTGGGAAATATGCTTAATCTGCTCGCAACCCCCCCCCCCCCCCCCCCCACCCTGACCACTATAAGCATCAAGCATTTTTCCGTGCACCTTTTGGCTGTTTTCTTCTTTGTTTCAAATTATCAAGGCTTCCAAGTCCTAGAGTCACGGACATCATCATGAGAGACACACCCTTCCTCATAGCAAGCTACAGCATAGACGTCCCGGACTTCACTGATACATCAACATGTTAAATCACGGCTTAAAGACATTACTAACCGTCTTAATCATCTGTATATTGCTCAAGCCGATGGTTCCATAGGGGGGTTAATGCTAAAGCTACGTATGTCATTAATTATGGAGCAAGAACCCCCATAAGGAACCATACCACCAAAGATAAATCGTGTTTAATAAATTCAAGTAAACTTGCCAAAGTGGTCTCGTCTGAACTGCCATTGAGATGAATAGGAATGTTAACAGATTGAAACATGCATTTTTTGTGAAGCTGTATGAAACATTTGTAAAAAATTGTAAAAATAAATAAATAAATAAACAGTTGTGACGTTCACCATTTCTATTGTGGGATCTACAACATGTCTCTCTGCTGCTGTCTGTCTCTTTATCTGTCTATCTTTTTCTTTAGCCACACTTTGTTTAAGTGATCTCTCAATGGTTCTTTTCTCACAGCGGGTTGCATGAGGGCAGTGGAAGACAAATCTGTCGCCAACAGGGTATTGGGACCAGAGAGCAGGTGGCATAGACAGAGAGGAAGTCAAACAGAAAGTGAGCGAGCGGGAGGTAAAATGAGAGATAGAGGGGAGAGTGGGTGATGAGGAGACAGAGAGAGAGAGAATGTAACCTAGCCACAACTTCTGGGTCCTCTGGGCCATGCACACGCAACGACAAACTCAAGCGGTTTTAAATTTGACAGGAGCTCCAAAGCCTGGAAAAAAAGTTTATCCCCAGTTCACGTCAGGCCACCAGGCTCACAGTGAAATGAGACAAAACAAAGCCAAAGTGCAGCTTAGCATAAACTGACTGAAGCAGATAGTATACCGCATGAATTAGTGAGCTGTCTGTGACTGATCAACAAAGGCCCACATAATTTAGTGTAGCATAGCATAGCATCTTCCTCTTGCATATCCAAGACAAACCTCACTCTGGAGAGGATGCATTACCCCACGGATGTGTCAATGGCATACCAAAGGATGGTGAGGAATGAGGGTGAAATAAAGCGTGAAAGGACACTAAACTTCCATTGTTTTGTTCCCAATCTGACCTAAGAAGTATTTCATCCAATGGGACTTTGACAAAGTTTAGGAGCACACTAGCATATGTGCTAGGGTGTGTGGACTATATGCCAAAAACCGAATCTGGTGTCATGGATGTCCTAGTTAGTTAAGAAACCCATGGCCTGGTTTCACAGACAGGATTTAGATTAAGCCAGGATTAGGCCTTCATTCAATTAGGAGATTTTAAGTAGCTTTTATAAACATACCTTACTGGTCTGCATCTTGCAACAAAACAATGGCACTGACATATTTTAAGATCCATCAGTGCAAGTTGCTTTGAGTTAAAACAGCTCAAACATGCATTTTAGAACTAGGCTCAAGCTTTGTCTGTGAAACCGGGGGTATTGAAATTTAACTTGGAACTAACAAACTTAATGTTAAATAAACTTGGAGCAAACCAAGTTCATTCCTTAACATTAGTTGGTTAGTTGGTCTAAGGAGCTATAATAACATTAAAGACCCACTCCGATGAAAATAATGTTTTTCTAGGTGTTAACATGTTCTTGTGGCATTTTTCTGATGTTAGAGGACATATCTTGAGAAAAATATGCTCAAAGTTGTATTTCTGAGTATTTCTACATTCAAATGGCTGTGAATCAGTAGCAGACGCTAAAATGCCGGCTAAAATAGACTGGAGTTGTGACGTAGTAACTCCACTGGGCGTCTCCACACGCGACGTCTTGGAGTGAAATAATGATCGGTGATCGGTGATAACTTTGATTAACTTCGGATAATAATAATTAACGTGTATATAATACTGTTGCCCCACCGGTATTGGGGGTGTAAGCTAGCGGGAGAGACAGAGCTCTCAGCAACGGGCAGGGGGAGGGTCGTCTCCGTGCCAACGGCTCCGCCCACAACGGAGAGGCGAATTGCTAATGAGCTACTGCCGCTCTGCTGAAGCGAAGTCCCAGAAAACGGCACAGGTTTTGTGATTTTGGCTAAAAATGGCATAATCATAATTTAAAGACTACTGGGAATGTTTTAAAATAGCTCAAAATATGATCGGAGTGGGACTTTAAAGAACCCATGAAATCTTTTTTGGAACTAAACAACTTTACTTGTTTAGAAGAACCTTGGAGCTAACCAACATTAGATTTCATGGGTTCTTTAAAATTAGTTCTAACTTGAAGCTAACTAATGTTAAAGAACCCATGAAATCTAACTTGGCGCTATCTAACTTACAATAGATTTTAATGGGTTCTTTATCATTGTTGGTCAGACACCATACCTCTAATTATTTACTTAGGCCTACTGTTTTGTGCCTCCTCTCTCTCACTGTCCAACTCATGTGTCACTAAATCAGTTTATGATATCACTTTCTCCACCCAGTTACCCCCTTTTTTATTTTACACACAGTCATTCTGCATTTATCCACCCACTCAGCCAGCCACAAACCCCCCACACACACTTTTCTGTCTAACTATATCCATAGCTGGCCTTTGGCTCTGTGTCTTCTGTGCTACTTTAGGGAGCCCCAGTCCACTAACTCTTAATGTCAACAGGAGGAGATGAGCTTTAATATTTCATCATCCTTCCTCTCGCCTTTACTCCTGCTAGACATTCACAGAATAACATAAACTACATGGCAACAAAATGATTTGAGGGTTCACCTTATCTTTATGGAGGTAAACCGCATCGCAAGCACACAGGCACACAAATAAAAATCCCCCAAAGACACACACATTCAGCTTGTTTCCCTCTACACAATTTTAGAAGCAAATTGAACTGCCGGTAGCAATACTGTTCACCCTCTATCCGCCCACCAACCACTGTGCAAATACAGTCCACTATGCAGCACTGCATTACAGAGGGAGAGTTAAGAGTAAAGAGTAAAAGAAAGTGATAGAAAGGGAAAAAGAGTAAGGATTGATATAAATGATGTGTTGGATGCGGTGGAGCCCTGGGCAGGTGGGGGCTTTGGGATGAGGGTTCGATCAATGGCAATCAATGGTGGGAAGGCCAGACATTCATCTTAATTCCGACTAATTAGGACAGAAGCTCAAAGGCGGCGAGTGTGAGTGTGTTGTGTGAAGTGAAGAGGATGACAAAAATAAGCTTGTTGTTTACACAGAACCACTACTGGTATATTGGTTTAAGGCCTGGTTTGGTAACACAAGACGCATTTGAATCGCTGATGAACACAACACGTTCCAGGCACTTAATGAAGTCCACTTTCACCGGTTTTGCCCCCGAGCAAGATGTATAGCCTGAGGTAGATCTACAGTACAAGGTACTATCCCAGCAATTAGTGTAAATTGCTTTGGATTAATAGCATCAAAGGCATAGTTTTGTGGGGTGGACAGTGGTCCAATAATAACTGGTCAGTACTAAATATGGCATGTTTTTTAAATTATCAACAAAAACCGTAAGAGTTAGGCAGTGCAGACTTATTACTGATTGTGCCGTTGGTTTTACAGTGTTTATTTCTTTTTAATTGTTTTTTTTTTTTTATTCTGAATTTGTGAAAAAGGCAATAATAGGATTAATAAATAAAAAATACTGTATAAAGTATAAATCGTTAAAAAATGTAATTATTCATTTCTAAAAAAAAATGTATAGGCTATACTATGTAAAATAATAAAATGAAATAAACAATAATCCATATCAGTAAACCACTATTGCTAAATTCAGGTGTAAATGAGGTCCAAAATGTTCTGTGATCTGACCAAAACCATATTAGATTCCACAACTAGCCTAATTCATGATGTTCCAGGGTTCTCAAGTCTCACGCATTGGCCGTGAGACACACGCAATTCAACCAGTTCACACGCTCACATGCCACACCAAGTATTTCTCACGCTGAAAAGGCAATGCCAACCAAGTTGTCCTGCAAGCTTTATATAACGTTGTATATCTACGAGGCGCAGGCACACAAAGTGAAGTTTCCTGCCGCCAGCGCGTCCGTATCTCGGCCAGATTGCGTTCGTTACTAGGCAACATAGATGCGCGAACACCATTTTTTACAGTCTATGGCGAACACACGTAAGTTGACGGAACATTCTCGGCCATCGCGCGAACGTACGCACACACATTCTCGGGCACCGTACGTACGTTCGTTACTAGGTAACCAACAATATCGCGCGAACACACGTCGTGATCATAGGTCGTGATGGAGAAGGTAAGTTGGAAGAAAGCTTGTCTAACATTTTTAGGCTAGAACATTTAATATATAGCCAATCGTATACATTATTATTGATGCAGTCAAAAACTCTACAACTACTTTGCAACCAAGCCAGAAGCTTTTGCTAAGGGAAATGTTAGTGGGTATGGGAAGGAATGAAGTTTATTGAAGAATTGAATTTTATTTTAAATTATATATTATACTGTATTAATAGTCTTTCTAGTTACATTAAGGCTACATGTATTAAGGCAGAGTGCTCTGGGTAATATTTTATATCCTGTCAAAACATACATTATAATCATTGCATTTGTATTTTTCAAAGATGTCAGGGAAAAATGCAAAAATATTTGTTTTTCCAAACTGTTTGGAGCAATTTGTTATATTTTAGTAATTTTGAAATATAACATTAAAGAGTATATTTGATGTGAAGAATTGCTCTGTCATTTATCAGATTTACCAATTGTTATAATTTTAATTTGTGCTGGTTAATTATGAACAATGGGTAAAATTGAGGGGCGGGGCTCCACTGGGGCTCCTCCCCTTGGGCTCCTCCCCTAACCGCATGTGATCTCACTCCAAGCTTTTGATAAAACTTGAGAACCCTGATGTTCGTAGGCTACAAGCTCATTCATCCTGACATCAACAGTGAAAGACGGTAACACTTTAGAATACGGTTCCTTCGTTAATGAATAACTACACAGGAACAAATGAGTAACACAATATTAACAATCTAGTAACTACTATTAACTAACAAGAAATTCTGATTAACAAATTAATAAGTAACAGCGCACAGATGAAAGTGGTAGTTCACTATTAACTAATCAATAACTACTTTTTTTTTAATGCTTCCCAGAGAACTACTGTAAGAATCATGGTAACTAACTAGTAATGACTCAAGTGTTACTACATACTTCTAAAGGAATTACTAATTATTTGGATCCGTATTCTAAAGTGAAGATCATGGTAACTAACTAGTAATTACTCAAGTGTTACATACTTCTAAAGGAATTACTAATTCTTTTAAGCTTTTGAGGTTTTTGGTGAAGTTTTAGATAGTAATTCCCATAGAAGTGTGTAGTAACACTTGAGTAATTACTAGTTAAGTACCATGATCTTCACTTTAGAATACGGATCCAAATAATTAGTAATTCCTTTAGAAGTATGTAGTAACACTTGAGTAATTACTAGTTAGTTACCATGATCTTCACTTTAGAATACGGATCCAAATAATTAGTCATTCCTTTAGAAGTATGTAGTAACACTTGAGTCATTGCTAGTTAGTTATCATGATTATTACATGAAAAGCCAATCCTAAAGTGTAGAATATTCTAATCCTTCACAAGATATTTGCACACACGTATGAGGTAGGAGACATTAATAAAATCTTCTTTTTTTTTTTTTGTGAGGTATAGGTTAAATAATAAAATCACTGTATATGATATTTGGATGGCCGATATGTTCTCAATATCGATAATCGATAATGTTACTCAATATGTTCCAGCCGTCACCGTGACTCTGGCCAATTTTCTGGCATTCCTCTGGCATTGAATCACAACAGGACAAGTAAGGAAGGTCCCGACAACTGCATTTAAAAAGCCATTTCTTTAAAATTATTCAGTTGATAAATAGTTCTCTAGGAGAGAGCATAGGCTAATTATTTCCCAAATCATAAGTCTGCTATGCTATTACATATCGATAAACCTTGTGTATTTGTTTACAGCAGTTATTAATGTTAATGTAGTACTAGTCATTTGTCCTGAATAGTTATTGATTAGTTTTGCATGAACTATTAATCTTCTTCAGTAGTTCTCTGGGAAGCATAATAAAAATAGTAGTTATCAATTAGTTAATAGTGAACTACCACTTTCATCTGTGCGCTGTTACTTACTAATTCGTTAATCAGAATTCCTTGTTAGTTAATAGTAGTTACTAGATTGTTAATATTGTGTTACTCATTTGTTCCTGTGTAGTTATTCGTTAACGAAGGAACCGTATTCTAAAGTGTTACCTGAAAGACTACCTTCTCACCAGTCAATCATCCATTGCACTAAAACAATGATCATGTGCCAATTACATGCAGCTTTTAATGGAAACAATGAGAAAAATTGGAAAAGTCACAAGTATATTAGTCAATACACGCACAAGATTTCCCCAGTTTGCCTGACAACAGCATGCACTAGCATGTGAAGCACACGTGAAGTTAAAGGAAACTTCATTAAAATAACTGCGCAAATACGTCACGTTTGTATAAAAATTTTAGATTAAAGATCTTTTTTAAGATCTTTTTTTTAATGCTTATTTACATACTTAGTGCATATCGCCACCTATTTGGTGGTTGTGCAATCATTTTTCAATCTTTTCGTTTAATAATCTTTAATCACTGTGAATAATATATATTTTGTTTGATGCTAATTGTATAATAAAAAAGAAAGACTGATTAAACTAAATAGAGTCTGTGCTTGCAAAGATAACATGGCTGAATACGTTTATTTTTTATTTAGTCATTTTGTTTCCACATTGCTTGAGTGTTAGCAGTGTTAGCAGATATTAAGCATAATAATACTTTCATGACTGGTAGTTGGCTTGCATGTTACTTAGTAGAATGTCTAAAGTGGACTATCGAAATACATTTTTACAAAATTTGGAAATATAGATTTTTAAGCCAACTTTTTTTTTTGCGCTCCCCTCGAAGTCCGCTCATAATTGTTCACAGGACACGTATTAGAGATGCATGTTACTATAGGTGTAAAAAGAGATCTGTCTCAACTGACCACTTGACCAGAGACGGGATGTTAATACCAGGTGTAAACAGGGCCTGCAAATCTCAATAAACCTTTTATTTGCTTCTACAAATAACTGTGATGAATATGAACATCATTGGTGATACTTTCTTTTAAATTCACAATGGGATGACACTCTCTGGCTACTTTATCTGAAAAGAAAGATCAGATTTCAATTTGCAGTGTTTTGTTGTTGTCGTTTTTTTAGATGAGCCATTAGTAGATGCATACTGTTATGTATGCCTTATATGGACAGAGATGGTGCTGGCCTATAACTTTTGATAGTAACATTTAAAACCATAATGTATATTACTATTATGGGCAGTCAAGATATAGAAAACGTGTCTCTTGTTATGGCCCAGGTTTGAGGATGAAATATTCTTACAAAGAAAGAAAGCAGGTAAAGAATACACAGGAGGTGAAGACAAGGAGAAGTCTCACATAAAGACATCATACAGTTGGGATTAAGTGGCTGGATGAGACGTTGGGCTGTGCTGACCAGGCTGGAGAATTTGAGAAGGTCAGTGATAAAAGCTCATGGTGCAGGCTGCTGCTGAGAGAAAAGTGGAGAGCTTAAAGTAGTGAAGAAGTGCTGTGTGGATGATGGGCCCTGCCACACCACAACTGCCTCAGTGCGTCACACAAGAAGCGCAGAGATGGGAGCTGGCTGAAAAGACCTTTATAGCGCCGTCTGTGTGTATGATTGTCTCCGATCGCTATCCGTCTCTCTAGATGTCTTCAGGCCTTCAGAGGACGTGACACTGAGATGGCAGGATAGCAATAACCCACGTCATTAGATTCAATCTCATTCCACTCACAAACACATTGAGCTAACCGTTCCTCATTCCCACACTAACAAAAAAAAAGTCACTTTCTTTGAATAGGGTACAAAATGGGACAGAAGCTCTTTAAATATATGAAATATGTTGGGTTTTTTTGTTTTTTTTTTCAGATCGTTGAAACTCTGGATTGGTCAAAACAAATTACCATAAATTAAAATATCATTCAGTATGAGCTAGCTAACAAGGGACCAAATGTTGTTGTGACATTTACAAATATATTCATCACAATAATATTTGTAGACTGATAAAAAGGCATTCAAATGTCAAGGAATGTCATTACCTCTGAGCTGGGACAGGCCAAATAAATAAATGTGAAAACGGGATTTACAAATATTTGATTTTCTTAAAACTAGCTAGATTTCGTTCTAGATTAATTTTATATTAGATAATTTATCTAATGCATGTAATAGTTTTCACAAAAACAACAAAATCATGGAATTTTTGCCTCTATGCATGGCTTCATAAAAAAGTAATGGGACACCAAGGTGTACCGTATTCATGAAAAGTGCAGAGTAAGCTGAAATAGTATAGTAAATAACTTTAACACAGGGCTATGAAAACTTCGATGAAAAAACATGCCGTCAAGAAAGAAGGATAGAGGGAAGAAAAACAAGTGAGAGCGAAGGACATTTGGTTCGCACACGCTCACACACACACTGTCTGAGATCACCACTCAAACTGTCTTCCCTAACTACCGGCTGTATTATCCGAACATGTCTGCATATCACCCTTCCTATCTTCCTTTCATATTCATGACACCAACTCTCCCCCCTTCTCCTGCCATCCCAGTCTTCCCTCCCAGCCTCTAAGACCACTCGGCGAAATATAAATATGGCTTCCCCTCCACTGCTGCGTCTCACATTTCAGATCAAATTATATCCAATCCAAATACCCAATCCCCTGGCCTGACAGCTGAGCACTGGTGTGTGAGGTTCTAATGAGTGTCGGAACATCGATATCCTCACTGCACGAACGCCACAGTCTTACCTCAGGGGAACAATTAGAACCTGAGCAGCGAAAAAACTTCCCCGGTTACCCTGGTTCTGGTTCCCGGCAGTGTTAGTGTAGAACTAAGTGCCTGTGATTTAGATGTCAAAACAGATGCCCTCTGACATGAGCCTGAAGGCAGACCACATCACACAAGAGAATGAATGCTGGCGGCATGCAGGTGTGCAATTACTGAATATGCAAGACCTGGATATGATCACACCTGTTAGGACCTTACACTGCAGGAGTGGGGGGAAATGGCTGCATCCGAATTTATGAAGTTTAATAGTACACTCTAAAAAAAGATGGTTCTTTAAAGGCTCTTTACACGTAGTAACAGTTCAATAAATCGTAAAGTAATCGTCCTGAAGAACCATTTTTATGGTTCTTTGTGTTCGAGTTTAGGGTTCTTTATTCCCGCCTTTTGTTTTTCAAATCTGTAACCGTCAAACAGAACATGTAAGTGTGAGCAGCTCTGTTCAGGATATAGGCTACTCTTCTTGTCTTCTCCACAAAGTAAGTAACATATATATGGAATTTATGATCCATATTGTTTGATTTTTTTTTTAAATTATGACTTTATGCCTTAACATACCCAGTCCAAAAAACTATTGCAAGCCGAAGAACCCTAATTTGCAACGGTTTAGAACCATTTTTCTTAATGTACTGATTTCAATGAGGAACTTATTTCTTCTCTGCAGTATGTTCTGTAGGTACAGTGTGCAAGCACTCCTACATTACCTTGTACCTCAATAACATTCAGCCTCTTATCTTCAATCATTCCACTAAAGTCCTGGAAGTTTTATGAAATCTGTGTTTCAGAGGTGAATCCTCTTACTTTTTGTATTGTTTTCAGTACACGTATCTCAACATTTTTAAATCATGATACATTTATTGAGAAGCAAAATAACATAAGATATTAAGTCTTATTTTCTAAAAAACTTAATGAGTTAGAGTTAATGCATAAAACTAGAGGAAAGAAATCTGCCAGTGGGGTCAGAAGACTACTTTTATTACCCCATTGGCAGATATTTTTTCTTGTTTTAAGAAAAAAATCACACATTTTTTTAATAATTATTTCAGAAAACAATACTTAATATCTTATGTCATTTTGCTTGACAAGTAAATGTATCTTGTTTGAAGAATGTTTAGATATTTGAACTAAAAAACAAGACAAAAATACTGAGGAAGAATTATTATTTTTATTTTTTTGCTGTGTAGGCTTATTAGACAGTGATTTGTGTGCACAGTGTTCAGAGCCACTATAGGGTCAGGGTGACTGTCAAAGTGCCCAATCACAGAATGACAGGGGAGTTAACACCCGCCCTTTGACAGACTGCCTGCCTCCTATTGGGCAAGTTGAACTGGCAGGTTGGCACACAGGTGTTACGGGACTGGCTGCCCGCAGTGGTGAGTGACAGCTGTGTTCAGAGAAGACAGGTGTGTGGGTCAAAACATACGTGACTCTCTATCTCTCCCTTACACGCAGGCTTTTTTAGAACCTCTCAAATCTGATTGAACATTTCTGAGAAGATTTTACAGAGACATATTCATGTGAATATAGGGGACTTGATTTAAAATCAGGGGTGGTGATGGCGCAGTGGATAAGACACATGCCTTTGGTGTGAGAGACCCGGGTTCGAATCCACTGTGAGACACCAATGTGTCCCTGAGCAAGACACTTAACCCCTAGTTGCTCCAGAGGCGTGTGACCTCTGACATATATAGCAATTGTAAGTCGCTTTGGATAAAAGCGTCAGCTAAATAAATAAATGTAAATGTAAAATCTGATTTGAAGTAAATGCTAAGGGCTGCCATCCCTCTGATTTGACTAAAAACATACGATCAAAAAAACACTCTTATGGAAGGCGCACAATCCGCACATACTATTTAGTGGGCCTTCAGACCTCTATCTTTCATCTTAGGCCTTACATAAATCTCTAAGAGATTACTGGAGGATCTCTCTTTGTTTGCTGAACACAGTGGCAAATAAATCAAAGAACTTTCATTACATTAAAAATATCCTTAACATCATATTAGTTTTATTACACAAACAGATACATTTTCGATATTTTGTGACCCCTGATCAAAAGGTTGAGAAACTGCCACATCACACAGTTGAATGGCACCGAAATGTCTGGTTTCTCTAAATAATCAAAACTCCCATATTCAATGAGGCATAAGAGAGTGAGTGAATGAATGAATGAATGAATGAATGAATGAATGAATGAATGAATGAATGAATGAATGAATGAATGAATGAATGAATGAATGAATGAATGAGAGAGAATGGAGACAGACAGAAAAATTATGCATGAAAGGGAAGAGACGGCCATGTGCAGCTGGAGTGTTGGGTGCAGACAAAGACAACAGGCTGAGCAAATATTTGAGGCACCGAATGCAAACAGCTGGCATTGCACGAGTATTTGTGTGTAAGGGACTGAGAGATGGAGACTTGCAGAGAAAAAGAGAAAGAGTGATCATCATGGCCCTGTCTTTTACACACTGACAATAAACACAATAAAATAATAATTCCAATCCTCTATAATGCATCTCATTATAAAAAAAAAACTTTTAAAGCACTTATGAAAAATTAACGCGAATAAGAAGTGTATATCTAACTTATTTTTAACATAAGAGCAAGCACATCCATTTGTAACTTGAATGGCTTCTGGTGTCTGGTGTTATTTTACCAAAAATAGTCCGTAATTCAGCTTGATATCACAAACTGGTATTTCATATACTATACACATTTTATCACACTGATCAAAACTCATAACAGAAGTTTTTGTCTATACAGAAGGTTTTTTGGGAAGCTGTTTCGTCAACTATACAAATGGTATGTTTTTAAACAACCGTACAATCCATTGAACACACTGTACTTGTGTCCCTTACAGTCTCGTTTTTGATCAAAAATTAAATATAGCACCCTGACTAAGGTCAACTGTAACTGAACTTTATGTCATCTCTCTATAAATCTACAGCTACAATGTTGGTGCTTTTCTCAACCATTTTTATCAAATGTACTACTAATTGGCCATTGCTTTGTTGTCTGTTTTCTACATCATGTACAGCTACAGTACTGTTATGCAATAAGGGGGACATGAACTGCATGTGTAAGTGTAAGACCTACAACATGTTCTCATTAACGGATACGGCACATGCTTCCTGTAGTCAGGCTTGAATTCAATGAAAAAAGGTTTGCTTCTCTTCGCTTTCCTCCTACTTCAGCCAACACTTTCTCCTCCACTGTTCCTGTCTGCTTTCCTCATCTATCACCAGCAAAAGCCCCTCTTATCTATCTCCTCCTTTCCCTCTCTGCAACCTTCCCTCCCTCTGCCACCCTGCGCTCCATCCATCCGTCCATCCATTCATCCTTCGGCTGATACCGAGCCAGCTCTCCAATTTAATTCCCCATCTGTGGACTGCTTGAGATATTAGTCCAGAGATGAGATCCGTGACCCTGAATACGGGGGTAGTAGATTCAGCGAAGGGGGGGCCAGGGTCTCCATCCCGAGTTGAAGTCACGTCTCTGGGCTTGGCAAAGACGCTGCTGCCTCTCTACCTTCCCGGATCTCCTCCTGAAGTGGCTGGGCTAAATATTTGCCCTCTGCCTCATCGCCGTCTGGAGATGTCCTCTCTTGCTAAGTGACCGTCGTCATCACCTTCCAGCTCCCGAGCCAACACCATCTCCACCCCTTCTCTGCATCAACCATGAGAGCTGGCACAGCGACAGCCGGCCAGAACGGACGCTAGGAAAAGTTTGAGCGCTCAGCTCAAAAGAGGTCAAAAGAGGCCAGTTCAGTGACCTAGAAAGAGATGGCTGATGCATTCCTAACAACGTGTAGGCCGAGGGTCTTACTGGCAGGGAATCATCAGCCCCGGGGGGACTAAACTAAAATACATTTTCATGAATAAAAAAATAAATAAAAGTTAAATGAAAAAAGCCAAATACAAACACCTTCACAGCCTATCAACATTAAACATGAAAACGCCACTAGATAGCAATAACACTATAGACTGTGCTAAGAAACAGACATTTTAAGTGATATCAGTTAAAGCAGTGGCTCTCCAAAGGTGCTTCAAGATGACTTAAAATTATTTAAAATTTGACTTAGACCTAGAGTCATATAAATTAAAGTCACAATGAAATGCAAGTAGCGAGAGATGTTTTCTTTCTTATTGTGATGTATGACTGAGTGTAATGGAATATCAAAATATAGGGAGTTGACTAAATGACATTGTTGTTGTTGTTGTTGGACGGGGTTTAATTGTACTGAATGATTGGAGATGTTCTGCATATGTCAACAGAGTGAAGTCTCCCGTTTTTGTCACAAGGTCCAGTTATGACATTTTGATTAAACATGATGAGGTCAAAAAATATATATATATTACAAATTAAATATATGCACATCAGATTAATTGTTCACTAGATCTATAACACACCTTTAGAAAGCAGATACTGTAAATTTTCATCTTAATAATAATTTGTTACATTTATATAGCGCTTTTTCTGGGACCTCAAAGCGCTTCACATATGGAAGGGGGGAATCTCTTTAACCACCACCAATGTGCAGCATCCACCTGGATGATGCGACGGCAGCCATATTGCGCCAGAACGCCCTCCACACACCAGCTTACTGGTGGAGAGGAGACAGTGATGAAGCCAATCAGTATATGAGGATGATTAGGAGGCCATGATGGACAGAGGCCAAGGGGCAAATTTGTCCAGGATGCCGGGGTAACACCCCTACTCTTTTTCGAAGGACATCCTGGGATTTTCATCCTATAATTTCTACTATAATTTCTTAAAACAGCATGGTAATTTTTATAATGAATATACTTGAATGAGTATATATATATATATATATATTATCAGGTAGAAATTGTGAGTGATTTTTTTTTTTTTATTATTATTATCCTTATCCTTTAATGGGTAAAAAATGTATATTTTAAACATAAATAGACCAGTTGACATTCATTTTTGCAGACCCAAAAATACTAAACAAAAAATAAAAACTAAACTGATAAGAAAATTTTAAAAAATAATAATAAAAAAGGACTAAAAATCACTATACAAATAATACTAAGTAGCCTAATGGTAATGGATTTAGAGCATATAAGAACAATTTATTCAATATAATTTCCATGAGTTTTCGAAGACTTGATAATAATTATATTAAATAACTTATCTTATTAATTTTCCTGGTCCTCCCTCCCTTGTTTCCATCATACAAATTTCCACACAAAAGAGACCTGTCAAGCAGTCTTTGTGTTTCTGTGGTACTGCTGTGGAGAAAGAGAAGAAACGGATCAGAGCTGACAGACCGCTCTCGCTGGACCAGAAGCAGCCTGTGAAGCCGCCTGAATATTCATCAGATTCATTAGCCCTTTTTTCTTTCCTCAACACTAGTCTCTCATTCATCTTGCATTTAATTGCCTCAATTCCATTTAAACATTTCAGAAGGGCTGGGTGGGACGGGTGGATTCAAGGAGGAGCAAGCACACGCCTACAGGGAAGGACGTGTGTATTTACACGCACCAGCACATTCGGATTAATGACACCATGCCACGATCGCAGGGAGCGAAAGTTGCAGTGAACTTTTTTGCCTCTGAGGGCCAGTTGAGATTTGCCTGGCACACACTCGAACTACTCCTCCCAGCCACTTGACCCCAGCCATCATCTCTGTACACGAGTATGTGTGTAAGTGTGTGTGTGTGTGAGAGAGAATTTGTGTCTGTATCTCTCACAGGCACTTCTGTCATCAACGTTTCTATAATATAAGCTAATTAGGTCTTCATTGCTTCCTCATCTCTTTCTTCTTCCATCCAAACCTTTTTGCTTCTTTCATACTCTAACATGTGGCACGACAGAACTAAAGTGCTCCCATTACAATCAACAGAACTGTCTACACTGTTTGTGATGTGGCAGCTTTGTTAACTATAATGGGGACATTGTAGTTTTGTCGCGTCGTTTGCTTCCAGCATTGATGCATTGCAGACTGTACCATTAAACTACACTCTTTGCTGGTGATTGACATGTTGTATGTCTCAGATTCGTTAGGCCCTAGAGAACAGCTTTTCAGGGAATATTCTTTTACAGGCATGATTGCATGCAAACAAAGAAATTAGTATCTGGTTAAATAAATGAACTTCATAAAATGAATTACTTTTTAAAACGTTTCAATATCATACATCTAAAAATGTGTTACCTTGATTATGGTAAGGATAAGGATTTTAAAAATTATTTTTAAAGGAGATTGCTAGGGCATATTTGTATTTGCGCTCCATTATAATATTTGGCATCTCCTTCACAAAATATCGTACAAAGTTTATTGCCTTGTGACAGTAGCCTTTAGCTGAATCACTGGGGGAATTAAGAACCTTTTAAAAAATATTTTTCTAAACAACATGTATGAAAAGCACTATACAAATAATCTTGACATGGAAGTAATAGATTTAAACAGATATAGGAAGACAATGTATAAAGCAGCACAAAAGTTAATCGCAATATCTTAGAGGAGTACGTGTCAAGTAAATCATTTTTTTAACATTACAAAAATATTAACTAAGCAGCTGTTTTCAACACTGATAATAATAATAAATGTTTCTTGGGCATCAAATCAGCATATTATACTGATTTCTGAAGGATTATGTGGCACTGAACACTAAACACTGAAAATTCACCCTTGCCATCAGAAATAAATTAACAGAAAATAGTAATTTTATATAGTACTTTTGATCATATGCATAAGACACTTAAAAAAAAACATTCTTGGGAACCCTGTTATTAAGAAAGTTAAAAGTGTAATCTCTCTTGTTTTGTGCAAGCGATTATGGGCAACATTAGCTGAAAAAGCATGCACAGGTGCACATTTCAAAAACCCACCAGAAACAATAATATACCATACAATTTTCAATGCACTATAATTGGAGAAGAGCTTATAGGATGCAAATTCAGGTGTTCCACTATGCTCTTTTCCTGAATTACACAATCTATCCTCTATCCTTCCTCCATTGTTTGTTTGCTATTCTCTCCTCAGAGTGAGACTCCATTAGACAGGCTCTTCTCGCTGTCTGTGTCTCAGTTTGTCGTTTTACCGAGACCAACTGACGAGCAAAAACACAACTGAAAACAGCCAAAGAAGGGGTCGGCACAGCGATAAGACAAGATGGCCAAACAATGGGAGCCGCTTGCCTTGCTGAGGGAAGACAGCCCTGGAGAATGGAGTGAAACTGAAGATAAGACACAAGCGTCTGAAGAGGACAGCGATAGTGTAGGCCAGAGCTGTCACACTGAGAAAGACAGGGGAAGAAAAGTGATAACCTCTGCTCTGCCATCCACTCCATATGCCAGAAAATGGCTACATTTATGACCTTCTGCATCTCTATTGTTCTGCTGACTGTCTTTTATAGCCAGAACTTGCACAGCTAACACACGTACATGAAAGCACATGCATGCAAACACACATAAAAAGGTATAAATCTAAAAATGTTTAGTTAAATAGTATTTTCAACATGCTGCACAAACACATGCATGTATCTGCATGTTTAAAAGAATGAAATGCAATACTGTTTTAGGATGAAAAAATCATGAGGAATGTCATTAAAGGAGAAAAGTGAGGCTTTTACAGAGAAAAAGTTTTAAAGACTTTATCAGTGTGGTCAGTTAAACTATGAATGGTGATTAGTGCAGTAGACCTTAGTCAGGTTAATAGTCGGAGAGGAAAACAAGGCTGTGAGGGATAGACGTAGAGTCTTTACAATGGCATGGACTCTATAAAGGTCCAAGATCACGTCATTTTCACAACTTTTAAAACTGTTGCACAGAGTTTTTGTCTACTGAAAGTAACAATCGGATTGCTAAACAACAGTAAAATTCATTGAACGCACTGTGCTTCCATCCCTCACAGCCTCGTTTTCATTCCCGTAAAGAATTTAATGTGGCGCTACCCACTAAGGTCTACATAGGTATAAAAAAAAAATGAAAGAAAAGAAATTCAGGTTTTTGGGGATATATTATATTTTGGTTTAAAATTGTTTTAAAAAACACCAATTTGATTTTAATATTGTATGCACTTTATTTTCTAATATTTAAATTAAGATTAAAATATTTCATGGCATAACTAAAATGCAATAAAGAATAAAACAATCAAGCCAAATTTTGTATAGTTTTTCACTAAATAAATGGAAAACATGGAAAATAAATATTTAATCATAATCAGGAAATGTCTCCTTTTTATTCCCAAATTACAACCTCCACAAACATAGTGTAATTTATTCTCTTTAACAAATTTAAGATCTTTTATCACCTTAAATTTTTAAACGTGACTGTAATACATTTAAGGACACCCTGGAAGCGGTCACGAACACACACTGATCACGAAGTGGGCCGGAGGTTTGTGTCACATTCAGATGTGGGTAGCCTCGATACTGACAGAGAGGACACAGTATTGGTCCCGGAGGGGCTTCAGTGATGGGTGGTGGGAGATAGAGATCTTTGAAAGAGAGGCGGAGAGAGCACGAGTGTTTGCCTTTGGACCTGAGCATGTAGATGCCCACCCGCACGCTCTGCCACAGCCCCTGGCTCTTGTCGCTTTGTATCAATCTGCATCCCCTTGATAAAAATAGTGCTTAAAATAGAGGCCCACAGCAACAAGCAACATCGTGACCAACGACCCTTGACCCTTATGCCTGGGAATGGCCTTTATCTAGCAGGATCTTTTTACATCTTTACACTCTCATTAATCTAAATCAATTTTTTTTTTTAAATCCTCTTTAAAACTATCACAGAGTTGGCATGAAAAATTTCAGATGTTTGAACAATATAAGCCACAAACAAAAAATAAACAGAAAAAAACACATGGGCACATTTCTTACCAAACCAATGGAAGTCTAAAATCAAAATACAGAGGCTAAAGTCATTACAATGTCCCTTTATGTGTGCAACCTATTTGTTAGTTTGTTATTAATGGATGGACTTATTCCTTACAGTAATACTGTTAAAGCCTGATGGATTTTTTTCTCACTGGTTTCCCCACTAGAAGTTGAGCAGAGTAAGCATGGATACACAAGAGACTTGTAAACACCAATAGCCACTTCAGATACAATTGCCCAGATTTAACCCTGTAAAGCCTGACTTACAAAACAATATACAGAGAAATCTTCTTCTTCTTCTTTTTTAATGGATCAGCTTATTGAACCTTTAGACAAAATATTAAAATAATAATAATAATAAGTTTGCATATGTGTTTTTTTTTTTTTTTCGTATTTGATCCGTTAGGCTTTTATGGCCCATATAACATCAGTGATAATGTGGCGTTGCCATTTACACTCAAAGAGGAGAAAAATAATACACTTTAATTTTAAAATGAACAAAAATATGCTATTGTTGTTAAACAAATCAATGAAATTTTATAACAGTATAACAGACTACTTGTATAAAATGCATATAAAATCAGTTGTTACTCTTGCCCAAAAATATGAACATTTGCAATACTATGTTTGAGAGATGTACAAATACATATTCCTCAAAAAGTTATTTGTACATGTAATTTATAAGATTTAATAGCAAAAAGGGCATGTCTAGCACAGACATTTTTAGTTATACTAAAAGGCCTTTTACCTGCTTGGCTACAAAAAAGTATGACCTATCAATCAGAGGGCAGAAGGCATGTTGTAGATTGTGTACAACAGGTTTTTCAGCAAAGATTATGTTGATATTTTGGAGACCTTAGAAATTCATGTATCAAATATGCGACGGTAGGCTATATAGTGTTAAGCATTAACACACTTTTATACAGACCTACATGCATACACAGTTCATTGAACAAACACACCATACAATATGTTTGTAGGCCTCAGCATATTGATATGATGCCTTTATAGACCACTGTTTTAACCCTTATTAACATTCCCAAGTGAAAAGAAAAGATAGCTAGCATCCAACAGTTCTTTACCTGGATCCGGACAAGCACCTGTGACTTCAGTCTCCAGTAAAGTAGTACATTGGCGGCTACTGTCCTCTAGTGGTGAGTTTAGGTTTTAAAATCAACTGGATTGTTTTCATGTTGCTACACAGGACGTGTGCAATAAAATAAGACGTGTTTAAAACATGATCCCCCGGTTTCACAGACAAAGCTTAAGCCTAGTCTCAGACTAAAATGAATGTTTGAGCTGTTTTAACTGAAAGCGACATGCACTGACACATCTTAACAGGGTTCTCAAGTCTCACGCATTGGCCGTGAGACACACGCAATTCAACCAGTTCACACGCTCACACGCCACACCGTGTATATCTCACGCTGAAAAGGCAAGCCTGCCAGCTTTATATATAACGTTGTATACGAGGCGCATGCACACAAGTTTCCTGCCGCCAGCGCGTCCGCATCTCGGCCAGATTGCGTTCGTTACTAGGCAACTTATAGACGCGCGAAGTCCGCGAACACACACGGAAGTTCGGCCACCGCGACATCGCGCGAACACACGTCGTGATGGAGAAAGTAAGTTGGAAGAAAGCTCGCCTAACATTTTTAGACTAGAACATTTAATATATAGCCCATCGTATACATTATTGATGCAGTCAAAAACTCTACAACTGCTTTGCAACCAGGCCAAAAGCTTTGGCTCAGTTTGGCTAAGGAAATGTTATTGGGTATGGGAAGGAATGAAGATGTATTTCTTCAGTTTATTTTAAATTCTATATTATACTGTATTAATAGTATTTCTAGTTACATTAAGGCTAAAGCAGAGTGCTCTGGGTAATATTGTATATCCTGTCAAAACATACATTAGCCTAATCATTGCCATTGCATTTGTATTTTTCAAAGATGTCAGGGAAAAATGCAAAAACATTGTTTTTCCAAACATTTTGGAGCAATTTGTTATATATTTGTAGCCTAATTTTGAAATATAACATTAAAGAGTAGGCCTATATTTGATGTGATGAATTGCTCTGTCATTTATCAGATTTACCAATTGTTATAATTTAAATTTTTGCTGGTTAATTATGAACATTGGGTAAAATTGGGGGCGGGGATAGGCGGGGGCGGGGCTCCATTTAGGCTCCTCCCCTAACCGCATGTGATCTCACTCCAAGCTTTTGATAAAACTTGAGAACCCTGTCTTAAAATAGGGTTGCCAACTGTCCCGTATTAGCCGAGCCTACGTGTCCTCCCTTGTCCAGTTTACTGACTGCTCTGCACTGATCCAGAGCCTGCACTGATCTAACCACTGACTGATACAACACGAACACGACACTTGAGAATGATCACGACATCTGTCATCATCCAATCACACGCATCAGACCATATAACAAAGTGAGAATTAATCATTCTTTTGGGACAAATCAGTTTGATTTGTGAACAGAATCCTCTACCGTCACTTTCTCTGAAAGTGGGCAAATCAGTTTTGGCGAATGCAAACAATGTGATTATTGTTTGAGTCCAACATCCAGCCACGCAAGAAAACTTGCAATCTATCTGAGGGAATAATATGCTGATGTGATTTTGCTGCTCAAGAAACATTTCTGATTATTATTAATGTTGAAAACAGTTTTTTTCTTTTCAGGATTTTTTGATGAATAGAAAGTTCAAAAGAAATTTATCTGAAATAGAAAGCTTTTCATTAAAAATGGCTTTACTGTCACTTTGATTCATTTAATGCATCCTTGCTGAATAAAAGTAGGCCATTACTTTCTCTAATTTATTTTCAAAAAAAAAAAAAATCTTATTGACCTCAAACTTTTGAAATGTAGTATCTAATGTAAAAAAAGCTTTCTATTTCAGATAAATGCTATTATTTTTTGTATGATTCTTTTTAGAATTAAATTATAGGTTACACAAAACAAATGTGTTTATGTCTGAGAACCTTTTATACACACACTTAACTGCAGACACACTGAAATATATGTGATACACATAATATTTTGAGTGTCCCTCATTTTCATCTGAAGTTGGCAACCCTATCTTAAAATATGCCAGTGCCATTGTATTGTCTCAAGATGCACACCAGTAGCCTAATGGCTTTTATAAGGCACGTTTATAAAAGCTACTTAAATGAAACTGGGCCGATGCGTTTAAAGTGAGCATTTAAAATACGATTTTTCACACGGATGCCTAGTTCGCGGCCCTCACTTATGAATACCAACCTAAACCTAATCTATGTCAAAAAAGCAAATATTACATGTTAATAATGAAATAGTTCGCAAATTCTTTCGCTTTGAAAAGTATGTGTATCGATGCTTCATTTGAAAGCTAGTGTACCGCATTTGTGTCTGGCATTCTGTGCGGGCATCCCTCCTCACTACCAGGACCCCAGCCAGGCAGGATGGCGGCGCCCAAACAAATCGCCGGGGAGTTTGAAAACTGGTTGAACGAGCGGTTAGACTCCCTTGAAGTAGACCGAGAAGTTTACGGAGCATATATTCTCGGAGTGCTTCAGGAAGAGGAAAATGATGAAGAGCAGAAGGATGCTCTTCAGGGCATTCTCTCCGCTTTTCTGGTCAGTGCACGCGCATGACACTTGCACGCTTAACTCAGCTGTCAAGATCTTTCACACGAGTGCCTCTGCTGTATTGTTACGATAAACTCATCATAAACCCGAAATACGCTCGTATATTGTAAAATGAAAATTGTATTGGTTTATTTGAATAATTAAAGCGTGAAAATTGATCAAACGCTTGTTGCCATTCCCCGGTATTAAGTAGTAAAAAAATAACACAAGTAACTTAATTTCAAAACTATATTTGGATGTGGGTTTACTTAAGGTCTGTGCATAGATCTGTGTTATGGTGGAAAGTCAGTGTAACTATTAAAATAGTCTTTTGCATGAACGTTTTACACTTACATTGGTAAACAGAGGTCACTTTATTCTCACAGGAAGAAGACACACTTGAGGAGGTTTGCCAGCAGATCCTAAAACAGTGGACTGAGTGTAGCATCAGATCTGCAGCGAAGAATCAGGCAGAGGGTAAGAGCTGACATTAGAAAAGTTGAATCACATTGGCCCCATATAGCAGCTTATAACTGCAAGTGTGGTGCATTTGTGTCTACATGCTACATATATAACCTCAATTGCATACATTTAAAAAAAAAAGATATTAATACTTTTATTCGGCAAGGACACATTAAATTGAGCAGACGTGATAATAAAGACATTTATAATATTAAACATTTTTATATTTTAAATGCATGCTGTTCTTTTTAACTCTATTCATCAAATAATCCCGGAAAAATGCATCAAAAAGCTGCACAGCTGTTTTAAATTTTAAGTATCAAATCACATTAGAATGATTTCTGAACAAGATTTCTGAGCTGTGGTGTGGCAACTTTCTCTTCTTTTTTGCAATTTTTTGTGGCTGAGCACACTCATTGAGCTTTTTGCCGGTTGAATCTTTGTATAATATTTTTTTGTTGTCATTCTTTTCATAATACCATCTATATTATTTTACAATACAAAATAATAGTGATGCAAACTGTTTGGAAAAAAAGTTGTCTCGTTTTTTCTAATTTCAGATGAGGTTCAGGCCATTGCCAGTCTGATAGAGAAGCAGGCACAGATTGTAGTCAAACAGAAGGTGTCGTCAGAGGCATCCAAGAAGGGGAAAGAGGCTCTACTGGCTCAGTATGCTAATGTAACAGATGAGGAAGAATATCCTTTCAATACATATCTGTTGTATTCTGTACTTGTTTCTATGATTTCCATGACATCCCGTTGAGAACAAATCATCACTTAATCTCTCTCAAGCTCACGGTTCAGCTGATCCAGTGTGAAGCAGTTTCCTTAACATTTGTACTGAAGATGAGGAGGAACAAGTCGTGATGGGAATACCCATTGAAAAATGTATCCTTTGTAATAAAAACAATCACTCTAGGAGAAGATCTCTCCTCTGGTCATGTTCAAAGTGTATAGTGTATATATACCTTGTATATCTTGATAACGCTTAAAGTACTTGTTTAGTCTCCAGTACTGTTGAAGGAACAGCTGCAGTATGTCCATTATTTAGACTAAATATCTGCATCATGAACTGTTCCCTTCACTGCCAGCTCCAGCCCTGTTCAAAAACACCAATGTCGAGGATGTTTTAAACCGCCGCAAACAGCAGCGTGACGAAGCCAGAGAGGACGCACAGAAGAAGAAAGAACAGGACAAGATGCAACGCGAGAAAGACAAGCTGGTCAAGCAGGAGCGCAAGGACAAAGAGAAGAAACGCACTCAGAAGGGAGAGCGCAAGAGATAGAGAGGAAATAGAAAAACTTTTGCAGACTATAATGCCAAGGTCATTTACCTAGAAGAGAAAAAACATTGAGACCTCAGCAGACACTGTCCCAACTAACAATGTATGCATCCATATCTGATTTTGGGTCTGATATTGTTTATTGAAAGATAATGTTAGGGCTAATGAGCTGTTTTCTTGGTTTGTACAAAACTAATCGCAAACTAAGTGAGAATTGTATCGTTACCCATTCATTTATTACAGGTGCTGGCTGCTGTGCTACTTATTTAAGGGTAAATTGCACAAAACTGTCAAAAACATGTTCAGGTCACATTTTAACCCTATAATCTACTAGATTTGACTAATTTGTTCCATCTTTCTAAAGGGTTAGTTCACCCAAAAATTTAAATTCTGTCATCAATTACTCACCCTTCATGTCGTTCCAAACCCGTAAGACTTTCGTTCATATTTGGAACACAAATTAAGATCTTTTTGATGCAATCTGAGACATTTCTGTCCCTCCATTGACATTTACAAAAATGACACTTTGATGCTTCAAAATTTTCATAAAGACATCGTAAAACTAATCCATTTGAATCTGAAGTGACTCGGTCGCTTTATATGATGAACAGCTTGAATTTAGGATTTTATTCACATATAAACATTGATCAGGGAAAATAAACAGAAGATCAACTGAGATTAGAATTTCTGAACAACCATGTGACACTGAAGACAGTGTCACATGATTGAGAACAAACCTCTTGCTGAAGCTCAAACGTGCTGTGTAACACGAGAATGAATTGATTCTCGCATGTCAAGTGAACATGCTTGAGCGTCCGTTTACCACAACTGATGTGTGAGTTGATGAATGTTTATATGCGATTCCTAAATTCAATGTTCATTATATAAAGCGATTGAGTCACTTCAAATTCATATGGATTTGTTTTACGATCTCTTTATGAACTTTTTGAATCGTCAAAGTGGTAGTTGTGTCAGTGGAACACTTTGTCAATGGAGGGACAGAAATGTCTCAGATTTCATCAAAAAGATCTTCATTTGTGTTGCGAAGATGAAAAAAAGTCTTACAGGTTTGGAATGACATGAGGGCGAGTAATTGATGACAGAATTTTCATTTTGGGTGAACTAACCCTTTAAAGGGATGCTCCACTTTTTTTGGAAATAGGCTTATTTTACAACTCCCCCAGAGGTAAACTGTTGAGTTTTACCGTTTTTGAATCCATTCAGCCGATCTCCGGTTCTGGCGGTACCACTTTTAGCATAGCTTAGCATACATCATTGAAGTGGACAAGACCATTAGCATTTCTAAAAGAAAAATGACCAAAGAGTTTCGATATTTTTCCTATTTAAAACTTGACTCTTCTGTAGTTACATCGTGCACTAAGACCGACGGAAAATGTAAAGTTGCGATTTTCTAGGCTGATATGGCTAGGAACTATACTCTCATTCCTGCGTAGTAATCAATAAACTTTACTGCCGTACCATGAGTGCAGCAGGCGTAATGATATGACGCAGCGCCTGAAAATAGTCCCCAGCTTGGTAACTTTCAACGTGACCGGGACTAAGTGCCTCCGCCTGCTGCACTCATGGTACGGCAGTAAAGTTTCTTGATTACTACGCAGGAATGAGAGTATAGTTCCTAGCCATATCAGCCTAGAAAATAGAAAATCGCAACTTTACATTTTCCGTCGGTCTTAGTGCACGGTGTAACTACAGAAGAGTCAAGTTTTAAATAGGAAAAATATCGAAACTCTTTGGTCATTTTTTTTTGAGAAATGCTAATGGTCTTGTCCACTTCAATGATGTATGCTAAGCTATGCTAAAAGTGGTACCGCCAGAACCGGAGATCGGCTGAATGGATTCAAAAACGGTAAAACTCAACAGTTTAACTCTGGGGGAGTTGTAAAATGAGCCTATTTCCAAAAAAAGTGGAGTATCCCTTTAAGGTAATCATGTGCACAACATAATTCATTCTCCCATTTTACTAAATTGTGGCCACATTGTAATAATTTGTTCCTTTATAAAAAAAACATTTAAAAAAATATATATATACATCTATGTATGCGTGTATATGTGTGTATATATATATATTTTTTTTTTATGAAGGGTGAAAAGTGACCTGTACTTGTTTCCATGAGATTCACTCTTTAACCTTTACCAGCAGATAACCAAAATGCTTGTGTCTAAAAACAGTATAATTCCTCTTCTTATTGCCTCGGGGGACTTTCAAATAACCTGTGAACCTGTTTTATATGTTTTCCATATGCTGCTTCTTAGTAGCACTCCAGTGATTTTTAACACAAAGTTACTCAAGACACAAAAATATATCTCTGTTTATTCAGCTCGCAAGCTTTTTCAGAACAACCTGAAACCAACTGAAGCCTTCTTGTCATGTAGCAATATATGGAGAGGGCTCAGAGACAACCCAAAGACGGAGAAACATTACTGCCAATGAATAGGAGAGGGGGACTTTTGGTTTGGTGGATGTTTCTGTCTCAGTTGTGGTTTATTTTTATTGTAGGACAGTGAACCTAAGAGATGATCCTAATGCAAGAAGGGCATGTTTATGCATTTATATCAGTTGACAACTGTTAATTTGAAGCTGCTACATATTGTGCCAACACCTTGTAGACTGCCCTTTCGGATACTACAATGGCCTGCACTGTAAACAAACTGATATCTTTAAACCTTTGTCTGTTAGCTTGAAAGATCATGTGATTTGAGAATTCTTTTATCAGAGCAACAATATTAAAAATTTTGTACACTAAAATATTCCAAAATTAGTACAATAAATTGAGCTGTGTAAATGAACGTGTTCACTCTTGACTAATGTGACCAGTTAACTTGAGTCACAGAGAATGTAGTTCGACCTTTTTATATTATACACTTGGTGTCATATGTAGGTTTTACAAATGGGACTTTTTAAATGGGATGTTGCAAGGCCAATGGTAGATGCTTTTTTTATCCACAGATTCGATTTGTCCAAAAGGAACATCAGAAGCTTTAGTTTGTATTCTCTGGGTATCACTGCTCATTGCTTGAAAGCTGTTAAAATTTCTCGATGAATCTTCTATTTATGCAATAAGAGCTCTAACTCTTGAATACTGATGACTGATAAAACTGTTGTACAATCTGTTCTCATCTATCCAAACACTGCTTTGCTTACCTCATATGTTTGTCTTTAAATCAATACAATTTAAATGTTGTTAAGGTCAAATCTGTTTCTTGACCATATTCAGGGGTCAAAACTTTAATGACGTCCAAATGATTTTATGATGGAAACCACCTAGTGAGGTACACTCTTCAGTAATGTTTATTCTGTTCAGTCAAAGCTGCCTGATTTAAGGAAAAATATATATTTGCCTAGGATTTTCAGAACTGAATGAGAGAAAGGGACACTTGTTTACAAATGGTTTTCATTATTTAGCCAACCAGCTGTTTTTGGTGAGTTGATAGCGACACTGTTTTAAAACGTACATTATACCAAGTGAACAGAAATTCAGAAAAATATACCAGCTTTACTGGATTATTTTACAAGTGGTTTCATTTTATAACGACAGGGATCTGCTTTTTTAATTAGGTCAACATTAATTGATTAACATTGTATTTTGGATCAATGTTTAATTAAATAAACAGTAGTTTTACGCACCAGTCTTTGAGTTCTGGGACTTCACTGCTGTGTTATTTTAATTGTTAAACTTGAACAAAAGCAAGGGCAATGAAACAAAACAGTACAAGCACACGTCATATGAACAATGTCAGTCTAACATTTGCCAGTAACAGGTTGTTCACATCATTTATTTCAGTCTATGAATGATGTTACTCTCAGCAACTCAATATATCCTCAAATGAGTTACATTGCAGACAGATTGACCACATACACATACTGAAAAATAGTGACTGATATCTTGAGTTCAATTCAGAATTTAGATAAATTGCAAATAAATAAAATCACGTTCAGATTTTCCGAAAACAAAAGACAGATTTAGAAGAGAATTAAGATTATCATTGCTTATTCAGTGAGACCACTAAAAACCAAGTGCTGACATCAAGAAGATCATGCACAAATAAATAAGTAAATAATAACAGGAAAACTAGAACACGTCCTGCTGTTCATAAATACTGTTTTTGATTTTGTGAATGTGTATCAGCGGACCTAAAATTAGCTGAGTATTTTGTATAGGTTGTAGGAGACACTAATTAAACTGACAAGTTAACACTTTTTTGTTTCCTATGTAACTATTTATACATTTCTGTCAACTGGGCAAAAATATCCCATTATCCTCCAAAGCCACAGACCTTACTCTTGCTGCGCATTCTGTACCATTATCACCATTAGCCAGTTAAAAGGTCCTTCTGATTTCATCTCTCTTTCTTTGACAGTTGTTCAATCAAACTTTCATACTCTCTCAAAACGCCTTGTTTTTACTGGCAGCTCCTCTGGGGTCCTCGGACAAATAGCTCAATATTGATCTTACTGCCATAATTCCATGTATTTTGGAGAATTTGATTATAATCTGATTGGTGGTTTTCACAGAAGACTGATAAATATTAATGAACTAAGAATTCCATCTGCTGCCCACAACTGAGCCTAATGTATCACTATAGTGGAATAACTTAAATAACTCATTCATTCCTCTAAAAATGCAATCCTATCACCTCTTATGCCTTTTTGTACAGGTTAGATCGATGTTACTTTGTGTCGGAAACGCACATACACACAAAGACTGTATACCTGCCAGAAAGTGATCACAGGGTAGTCAGTACTCTCTCCAAGCTGCTCTGCTCAGGACTGTCTGGGCCAAAAGGGGAGCAGGCACCTTTCACGTGTCTCTCCTCTAGGTAACTGCTTGTTTTAGGCAAAGTCATTTGTAATGCACACCAGAGAGCAGTTCGGGCCTTTCTGGTGCTGCTGCACATGTCCTTCACTGCAGAAGCCAGCAGAAGTATCTCTGTGAGATTTGAAATACAAAATAAATAGTGTGATAAGGAAGTTAAGGAAGAGTGTGTGTTGAATCTACTCTGGGTCAAAAACATCATCAGCAAATACTGCAAATGAACTGAACATAATACTTTATAATATAATTGTGCGTTCACACCGCCACCGGCGACAGCGTCAAAATTCGCTCTGGCTGCCCTGTCAACAACGGCGTAGAAAGATTGGTGGACGCTCTGACGTAGATCAAATGCTTAGTCTTTTTTTTTTACTTTATTTAAAGGGGCCGCAAAGCAAACAAGTATGTTGATCGTTATTTGTGCAGACTGACCACAAGTAGGGTGTAAGTTAACCTTATGAAATCCTTTAAATATCCTGTAAGAAATTGATGATGGAAAGAACTTAACCATTATAGTGACATGTTTGCTAACGAAATAAACCAATTAAAAGCCATTTGTGTGGTGTGGCTTTTGTGTTCATGGTTACGTGCTAGTCTAATTTGCATTCCCACTGAAAAACAAGTGTTCTAGCGTGAAAATGTTGCCTATAAATAGTGTTGCGCGCCTTCTTATCAAATTCACATGATCAACCTCTCCTCCATTTTGCTTGGGAACTAATGTTGTTGGAACCAAAGTTTACAGGACTGCATTTTCTGGAATCATCTCAAGCGGAGGACTTCTACATTCCGATTGGTTGCCGCCGAACCGCATCATAGCACATTACCATAAAGTTGACCTGACTCTTCTCGACGCCCACACCGCCCAAGATGCACCGCGCTGTAGAGGGCTGCATTGGGATTGAGTCCCGCCGGGTCCCGCGGGACCCAACACAAATCTCGCGGGAGCGGGCGGTTTGAACTTTGCTGCGGGCGGGAATGGGCGGACAAATAAAACCCCTGCGGGATTGGGAGGTAGCCTAACGACATGATGGAGATGTCAATGATGTGGAAAAGAACCTTAAACGAGGTATTTACAGCACAAAACCTGAGTAAGGCAAGTCTGACATTTACTATTCATCTCCCTGATCAGTGCATCAGAATACATGCAGGCCAGGGAAACGAAACCAACAACCCCATGAATCTCTTTAACAATAGCAATACAAATACGCGTTTTTTTCCTGCGGGACGGGAGAAGACACAAAGTCAGTGCATCTCTATTATTGTGCGGGAATAAATTCTCCGAGTTTTGCGGGTGCGGGCGGGAGTGGACATACATATTGCGGGAGCGGGCGGGAGTGTAACACATACGTTGCGGGAGCGGGCGGTAATGGTCAAAAATTCGGCGGGCGCGGGCAGGAGCGGGATGAAGAAAACAGTCCCGCGCAGGACTCTACCGCGCTGCTTCTCGCCAGAGCTCGCCGCTGGCTCACATTGAAAATGAATGACTTCCAGCCACTTTGACGCTCTCGTCGGCAGCAGTGTGAACGCACAGTAATAGGTTGGGATTATTTTATTTCCATTACCTTTTATTATTTTATGTCTTTCACCTTATAATACACATTATATAGGCACAAGATACACCTACGCTAACGAAGCAACAGGTTGAGTAGGAAATACCATTTGCAGGCCCTGTCATCTTTCACTTTGTGGCTTCACACTAGTTTACACAAGATGTGTACTTCCTGCTTTTTGTTATAGTGCATTATCACTAACCCCTGTCCTCTCTAAAGAAGGCTGCCGGGTGCCTCTGTCTGCTGTTAGCATTGATGAATTCGTCCTTGCGGCGTGCCTGAGTGATGTAGATGACCTCGAGATGCCTGTCCAATGCTGAGCCGATATTAGCATGAAACGGAAAACTCCGCAACTGTTCCATCTTGCCTAGCAAACCTGCCACCTACAAACACAAGGCAATTTTGCATTATAATATGGAAGAGACATCTCATCTGTAACTATAGTTTAAATCAATGTCCATTTAACTCTAGAATATAAGATCACAAAATAATAAAATTGGCAAAACCAGGATTAAAAAAGAAAACATTTTCATCCCATGTACCCCCAAATATGATGATCCCCTTGTAAAGGGCATTTTTGTTGTCTTCAAATATATATATATATTAGGGCTGCATGATATTGGAAAAAACTGACATTGCGATATTTTGCTTTTCTGCAATATATATTACGATATGAAAACAATTTCACCTGATGATTTGAATGGCTCTTTTTGTAAAGAATTAAGCATTCTAGGATGATTGGGGTAATTTTGTAGTGTAGTGCATCTGCATAGAAAATTATAAACGAATTACAAGCATAGATTAATACAATAGAACAAAGACACAGATGAAATAAGCAGTGCTTTGTGTTTTTCAGGTAAATGACTGTATTCAGGTACAGACATTGAATAATCAAATGTAAAATAAAACTGCATAGTCTTCACTGTATAAATTAAACATGATTCATATAATTAATTCAGTTTATCTTTGTTTAAGCTACAATAGTGCTTTTCTCTTTTGTTGTTTGATTAACTGTGGTGACACAAAAAGCTGCGAGTATATGGGCTGCTGTCACTTTAAGACGAATGATGTTTAAACTGACAGGACTTAAAAACACATGCAAATGATAAACTCACTCTATGATGGTTAAACTTTGCAATTAATCCGTGAATCACATGCGCTCCGAACCGGGGGACAGGATCTGGGAGAAGCGACAGCTTGTACGGATCAACTACGAACCCTATACTACATCGCAGATCATGCGATGTGACTATCGCGGATGCGCACATCACGATATCGATGCTAAAACGATACATCGTGATTCGTGCAGCCCTAATATATATATATATATATATATATATATATATATATATATATATATATATATATATATATATATATATATGTGTGTGTGTGTGTGTGTGTGTGTGTGTGTGTGCGTGTATATATATATATACACACACACACACACACATACAGTCAGTACAAAATAAAAATATACATATGTGTAAAATATTTACATTCTATTAAATTGACAAAGTTTCTTTTTTCCTACCCACCACGTTAGATATACTGTTGCAAAACCTGAAGAGACAACATAAAACTATGGATGCCAACAGACTAAAATCATTGTGATTATTCTTTCATGATTTCATGATTTTTGAGGTACAATATAACAGTAATAATATTTTACATAAAATAATTTTTTTTTATGTTTTATTATTTTATTTACATTTTTACACTTTTTCGGCAGACACGCTTAGCACCCTCTTGTGGGCCACTGTTTGAAAACCCTCAGCTAGAGTTTTATGAAAAATATTGGACAGAAAGCTGACCCTGGCCTGTTCACGCAGCTGGTCTACAATGAGCCTGTCCACTCTGGATGGGTTTGGAGGCATTTTGGGTAAAACGCTATTGGTCATCATGGACACACATTTTCCTGGGTAAGTCTTTGTAAGAACAGCTTCTGCCTGTCAGAAAGAATACCATATTACATTAGTTTCTTACCTCATAATGCTTGTGAAATAAACAAAGTAATCCATAAATTCTTTTCTTTAAAAAATGCTCTGGTTTGGCTATAATACTTGAAAATTAATGAATGAAATACATGAATACCCTCATGTCTCAAGAACATCACACTTACATTCTTTCTCTCTCTTTCCAGCATCCTCCACTGCTCGTAACATTCCTCCAGGTAAAAGTGTAGTTGACTGTTGGGGCTTCCGAGTGCCTTGCCAAACTTAGGCAAAGTCATGGCAGATAGAAACCCAGAGAACGACCCATATCCTGATGCTTGGCTCAGCCCAATATATTCTTGTAGATAGGGGCTGAAGGGTGAAATATCTTCAGCAGGCAGACGTTCGTTCCTGTCGATGAGGGACGCAGAGCAGTAGGGCAGTGGGAGTTGTGACTGAATTGGTTGGCATGCACTTTTTCTGGGATCACCCATCTGATATAGGAAAGGAAAATGCTGTGATGGTGTTGCTTTGGCTGAGTTTGAACTAGCTCCATTGTATCTCATTTGTCCTCCGTACATACTGCCCAGACCCTGGTATGGACTCTGCAGGACTCCTGGTTTTTTGTCTGCTTCTTTCAGAAAACCAGGAACTGTGGGTTTCATGCTTAATCGCTGACTAAAATGCCCATCGACCATGAGGCCCGCCGACGACCTGTTGTTCTCTAGCTGGAGGTCAAAATCTGTAATGTCCACATTTCCTGCTTTCTTCCTTAAATTTTCAAAACTGACCTGGCCTATTGCACCATGTCGATTTACTGCATTCCCTTGACTCAAATCAGCCGGGACTCTCGCTGCAGCCCGGAACAACTGTTGAGAATGATGTAATGGAAAAGCTCCAGACGTGGACGTGAGCTTTGCAAACCCCTGTGATCCATTGTTGCTGTTGGTCTTTGCTGAAATGTTAGCTTGGATTTGATAATGGTTTGACTGGACAGGCTGGAACTGCTTTAAACCAGTTTGAGCTGTGCTGCTTCCTATCAGAATGGCTTCTTTGTTTGGGTGCAAGGTTGGAGGTACGACGGTAGGTGAAAAAGGTTTAGGTTTAGGTTGCACAAACCCTGAAAATTCATTTGTTGTATAATGATTTTGTAAAAGAGTCTTTAGATCCTCCGCTTTAGATCCTTTTTGCTCCAAATGGTTGTGGGTCACCTCTCTCTTAAAATTTGGTGTTTGAGTAATAAGCTCTGACATCCTTTGAAAAGGATGGCTCTTCTGGTCTGCCATGATTTCCTCTGGATTCCTCTGTGTTAAAAGCGTGTTCGATTCTCTGCAGTAGTTCATATCCTGCTCTGCCAAGAGAAAGGCCAGTTTACTGACATCCTGCACAGAGAAAGATTGGGAGTTTCTCATTCTATCTTTGCTCACAGATGAAAATTCATGAGATGAACTGAAATAGGAGTCATCCATTTTTTGTGGAGGGCAGCAGAAGTTGTTGACAGTGCTCATATAATCAGACAGGCAGTTAGTGGTGCTGCGGTATCCTTCATCCTTCTCTGGTGTAATATGCTCAGGTTTACTCGCCCTGGTCTGGTAAAGGTTAGAGGTTAACGCTGGGGGTGTGTTCAGACCTGGGGGGCGAGGGAGATCTTGAGGAGGATATGCATCAGCCTCTCCATTACAGGAGGTGATATTACAGGGAGGTGAACAAGCATCAAAACCATTGTAATTCTGAAGTTCAGCCCACTGATGAGATTCTCTGCCTGCTGTCTGAGGACAGACATTGGTCATGGGTTTAGGACAAGTCTGGCTTGATGGGAATCCAGAAATGGGTGGCATCTGCACATCATTATTGAAGTACTGCATGCTATCCTCTCTTGTTAACTTTGGAGACCAGACACCTTTCAGACTAGATGGTAGCCTGCTAAAAAAAGTTAAACAACAAAAAATATATATAAAGATGTTGTTATGCATCAAGTTCATGCAACAAGCTTAAAGAAACATACAAAATTTGTGGAAAAAGACACATTTTTTCAAGACGTTTCCAACTCTAACTTTGAACCAATTCTATAGGATATATATATATATATATTCATTCTACAGGATTGGTTAAAAGTCAGATTTATATATATACACATTTCTTTTGTCTTTGCATTCTTTGGTACCCAGTGACACACCTGTGTGAAAGGCTCATTATGCGGCTCATTATGCAGGTCATTGTCTTCTCAGGTGTGAATCAGGGCATTATTCATGATCCTAACAATCATTCACGCTGATCTTACCAGGGCTGTTGCCGCTCTCTCTTAATGCGGTCTTTGAAATTATAGCTGATGATCAATAAAATGCAGCTCATATCTGTTGCTTTCGGTGACGTGAACTAACTTGCTGTTGTCAGTGTTGTTAATGTTAATCAAGCAACAACAATAGCCTACAGCAGTGGTTTTCAAACCTGTCCTGGAGGACCCCCAACACTGCACCTTTTCTTTGTCTCCCTAATCAAACACACCTGATTCAACTCATCAGCTCATTATCACATGGGTTAATGAGCTGATGAGTTGAATCAGTTGTGTTTGATTCGGGAGACAAAGAAAACGTGCAGTGTTGGGGGTCCTCCAGGACAGGTTTGAACACCACTGGCCTACAGCACAATAAAAAAAAAAGAATTTGATTAGACCAAATAAACAAGATTTATGCATTTTGTTTGTGATTTGTGTCATGTATGACTATTGTGCATCTGACATAATACTATTATGGTAAATGTGATGTCCTAATTATAAAATATAAAAATCGAAAAAAAATTCACAAATTTCTGGAAATTACCACCACAAAATCAGTCATTTTGATCGCAAAAATCACACAAAAAAATCGTGAAATCCTGGAGGGACTGTTTAATGAAGATGATTGCGTGTTAAGCGTCTGCGACTTACTTTCACTTTGATTTGCGATAGTTTGCGGCACGTTGGCTTGATGAATAGACGCTCATCATCTGTGGTGATGCGTGTTGCAGTAGCGTCGTCATATCTGACTATAACATGAAATATAGCCTATAACACGCTCTCATACGTTTATTTTTTTGTCGTTTTGGGAGGAGTAAAATTTGCATATGTGGTTTCAATAACCAGATGCATTTACACTTGTCCAGTTTCATCTGGAATGCGAAGTCAGACCACCTCCTAAAGTGTTGTGAGGATTCAAACCCGTCTCGAATGTGTTTCGGAGGGCATTTGGTCTTTTCACGATTGGATAGCTATTCGATCTGAAAAAACGCATGAAGTGGCCAGGTGTAAACAGCCCATACGGCGAAACCTACCTGTGAGTTGCCGTGGAAAGTACAAATTGCCTTCTAAAGGTTACACGGTTTTTGATGGGCCCTGTTTCTCATGACATTTTCTTGTTACTTGTTTTTTAGATTTATTTTTAAAAATACAACCAGTACAGCATGTCCTGTTCTATAGACATGCTCTTTATTTATTGTTTTTTATACTGTACAACCTGTAAGACATGGTTATTATTTATTTATTCATATTGTACCAGTCCAATATGACTGTCAGTTGAAATAAACTTTGTGTTGTATGAAAACTTGTTTTATTTGTTATGAATCTATTTTGATGCGTTTTCCCATAACTTTTGTAATTTTACATGTTTAAAAATATCGAAATTAATATCGATATCGCAATATTCATTATCGATATCGCAATATCCGGGTTTTCTTCAATATTGTGCACCCCTATTAATGTACATGTTGCTCACATATTATGGTAGCCCTGTTTGTGCTAAATAGAGTGTAATTACGCCTTTGACATTAATATGTTTATAAGCAACTGAAAAAAGCGCAAATATCAGGGCATGTCAAAACATCTCAAGGACCCCAAAAAACACCTTAGACCCCAGAGGGTTAAGGGCCTTTCATTTTGTATAACAGTAAAATTATTTTATTTTATTTTGTGTAAAGCAGAAGATTTTTTTGCTGTGCAAAACTGTTGTTAAATGAAATATTACTGTTGTTTAATGAAAATATTACTGTTGTTTAATGAAATATTACTGTTGTTTAATGAAATATTACTGTTGTTATATGAAGTGTTTATTAACCCTCTGGGGACCAAGAACGCGCCCGCGCGTTTTGCTGGTTTTTTTCACATAACAGCAACATAAAATACTCCGTCATTTATGGTCATATAAATAAAATCAATACATGATTATAAACTATAGAGGGTCTTCTTTTTTTGTGTAGACTCACATTAACATCAAAACCTTGTGGTTTTTTTTAAATAAATAAAATAAACAGGGTGCGCTTTCAGCTCACTCTGTCTCCGCAAAAATCTTTCTGAAACATGTCTGGAAAATGAACGGAAACTCCGCTAATACTTATCACACAAACATGAAACATACGTCTAAAGAACGCTTTAAATTTCTACTTTTAAATAAAACAATTCACATTTAAAACAAATATTCTCCTGCAATGTAATCTGTCTGAAACTAAAGAGAAGTACAGTTTCTCCTGTCTCAGCTCATTATCGTTAATTTGTTCAAACCCACTCGCAGAGCGCGCTATTCATAAGATAATGTGTTGAGGCCATTTGCAAAATAGATAAACGCCCCCAGGCAAATGCTGTAAACGCACTATATTTTTTAGTCAGATTAAGATTCGTCTTGCGCAGTGTTGTGCTAGTTACTAAGAAATAGTAACTAGTTACAGTTACTAGTTACTTCATTCAAAAAGTAACTCAATTACTTTGTTGATTACTTGCACCAAAAAGTAATGCGTTACTGTGAAAAGTAACTTTTTAGTTACTTTTTTAAAGAAAGTTCTTTAATGTTCCCATTAATGCCCTTTTATGCGTTATGGTCTATACAAACACAAAACTGACTTAAACAGAAAGTAATTTTTAAACACTATTTTATTTAAGTCAGACCAGCACAAACTGAATATATCACAAGGATTTCTGAAATAAATAACAAAACAAGCATGTGTAAAGCTAGTGATGTGTTTGCTTTCTCAACATTGATATGTTCATGCAGCTGACAGTAATACGTTTTTACTGCATGAATGAATATTTGAGCAATACAATTGTACCTTGATCATTCTTGTTAGTTCATAGTAGGCTAATTAACTAAGGTAATAACAGATACAATAACAATTTAAACTCAATTTCAAATGTATTAAGTAAATGTTGAAACTAACAATGAATGATACTTCTACAACATTTATTAACCATATTTAATGCTAAAATTGTAATCTCATTGTAAAGTGTTACCATTTTATATGATTCAAGCTTATAGAAGATGGCCATATTTAAATATCTGCAAAGGCCAGAGCATTAAAATTACATAAATGTAGACCTATATATTACATGTATAGTCTTTCACTTTATTTGCTTAAATTTTAGAACACTTGATTAGGAAACTTGATGTCGCTGCATGAACATATCAATGTAAGCATTGCAATCACGTCAGCTTTAAAAATACAACTTCGCCGGCTAATGAATGCATAACAGTGACCAGCTGGATATAAACTAATGCAAATAGATGGTAACAATTGCGACATAAAACATCTGGGTCAGGTCTGCGTGTGTTTTGGTCACATTGCTTTAATCGCTTGAGGTAAGTTAGCCGTTACTAATGTTATTCCTCTCAGACTCGACGGCAAGCTTCTGTTCTTTCTCTGTTGATGCAGCATCTAGACAAAATATTACTTTATAATGATATGGCAATGTGTACTTTAGTGTTCTGTATTCATACCGTTTCGCTGTCTGTGTTTTAAATGCGCATCTGAAGTGCTCAGCGCTCTCCGTGCAGCTTGTAATCTCCGTGCTCGCGCGGCCTCACGTGTTAACGTAAACAACTCAGCCAGTGAGTTTATGTGTCCTCTCGCTCTGTATAATGCTAGCAGTCTCTTCAGTGATCTCGTACTGTGTAACAGCGCACACTTCTCAGCCGCTCCAGCAACTAATTAATTTAAAAAAGTAACGGACAACGCACCATATGGTAACGATAACGGAGTTACTTTATTTAAAAAGTAATGCGTTACAGTATTAGTTACTGTCAAAAGTAACTGCGTTACAGTAACGCGTTACTAGTAACGCGTTACTGCCCAACACTGGTCTTGCGTGGCTATGAGGAATAATCCTGGGACATTTAATACAGAAGTGCTGGTTTATTTTCACTTCGAGGAGGAGCAACAGATTCAGCTGAGAACTGTAAGTGTTTTATGGCTGTGCTTTGTTCTAATCGCGATATAGAATAACGTTAGTGTCTGTAAACGGAAAAATAGCATACTGTTTAAATGTGAATCATGTTTCTCTCTGTGTGTGTGTGTGTAAATGAATGAATGAACGCACAGATACGCACTGTTACAGACTAAATAAAAGACAAAATTTCGTTGACTAGTTTTGGATAAAGTTTTTTAAATCAAATAAGCATCAAATAAGCTTCAAATAAGCTTCAAACAAGCTTCAAAATAAAGACATCAGCTTTTGTTAGGAGTTTCTGGGGATAGAAGTGTCCAGACGTATGCACCCTGTATTTTAAAGAAGAACATTTAATTATTTGCGATACATTATTCATTCACAAAGAATTCAGGGACATTATTCACGTCCCTAAAGGTTAGAGTTTTCCTAATTTTTTAATTAAGGCATTAAGATTTTTTTATTCCTCTTTTTAGTCAACTTTAGCATGGGTGTGTTCTCTTCTAATTCTAAGCAGTGTGTGTGTGTATATATATATATATATATATATAGAGCCTATAATTAAAAAGCTATTTTAACCAGAAAAATCGACAATGCATGCCCAAAGTCGTGCAGCCGTATAGTTTCTCTTGATATCAGTCCTGCTGACTTCAACATTCACAGGAGACTGTAATGAAAAATCAAACACCTTGGAAATGACAGGTATGTACTATGTTTCAGGAATGGGACAATGCTGTGTGACTGTGCAAGCCTCTGTATTTAGATCAGTGTGTTTACTAATGTGCTTTTTTGTCCTTTGTTGTGTATCTTTGGATTATGTTGTGTTGTAAATAAATCCAAACAATCTAAAAGCCATTCTTTTTTAAATCTCCTCATTCTTTGCGCAAGGCTCCTCGTAATGGGGCCTGATAGCACCTAATAGGGTCATTATGGGAGGGTCTTTGTCTTTCTCAGGTGTGAAATGCCATACATATTAATGAGAGATCACGCCTCCTTGCATAAAGCTTTCTCACACTAAACACGTCATACACATTACAAAAGACTAGTCAGGATGATTCTCACATAGTTTTGGAGCAAATATTCTAGACTATGTGATACAATTTTCAAAAGTCTTGTGAAGAAATAATCAATATGTGTTTTGTGGCCTTATTTCAGAAACTATTATTTTTAAGTTTTTCAATAACCATGCATAAATAATATTCTCTCAAAAATACAAACATGTACATACATGTTGTTCACAGATTATGGTAGCCCCGTTTGTGCTATATAGAGTGAATTTACACCTTTGCCATTAACATGTTTATAAATAACTGAAAAAAGCACAAATGTCAGTGCATGTCAAAACATCCCAAGGGCCCCAAAAAACCCTTGGTCCCCAGAGGGTTAAATAGGTATTTATTTGAGATACATTATGGTTTTGATTAATCGAGCAACAGAAAAATAATCGTTATATTAATTGTCCAATTAGTCATTAGATTAGTCGACTAATCGATAAAATAACCGCCCGACTAATCGTTTAATTAATAATCGTTTACCCCAGCCCTAGCTCTAAGCGATGTCACACATTTTTTAGGCCAAAAAATTTTTTGACACATAGAGCAAACGTCTCCTCACTATCCGCTAGCTGCCTGCCCCCTGAACACACTGTAAAAAAAAACGTGGTCTCTGTAGACAGCTCAGGCTCCACAAACTGCAACAAAAGCAAACAGGGCCAACCCACAACACGAAACATAACAAACAGTGTTCCACCCAATAACCGACAAGAAGGATTTGGGGGGTTAGTGCGAGTACACATGAAGGGGGGTGTGGAGGGGAGAGAAGCATGAAGAGGGAAGTTAGAATTATATTCTCTTTAAGTCTGATATGGCCGACACACGACCAAACAGACGACGTTCCGATGAACAAATTGCAAAGAAGAGGGAAAAGGATAAGGAACGCGCGAAGTCCCGAATTTACACTGGAAAAGCCTTCGAAAGGTGGCGAGAACTCCACCGGCAGAAGGGCTTCCAATCCGACATTCAGGTAGCTCTGTTTTTGATGGACAGGTGGGTAAATCCAGTTTGGTTTTTCTAAATCGACGTTCATGTTCGCCAAACAAACACAAGGATATAATTAGCTAGAACAGGGGTCGGCAACCTAAGGCACGAGTGCCAACACTGGCACGCGGAGGGTTAATCGCTAACACGCAAGCAAGCGCGAGAGAGGTGTATGTATTTCATTCAGATAAAGTAGCATACCTCCCACCTGCATACAGATCAACATTTTGATGTAATAATTCCTCGTAGTAACAGCTTGTTTTTTTAAGTTAGGAGTTATTAATACTATTAAAGTGTGATAATTAAACTGCGCAAGTCAATGAAAGCGTGCAGCTCTAACAAACCATTAGCGCGACCACTGCGCATCAGCGCAAACAAGTTATCCAACTGACAGCTTACAGCTCGTTCCGCTGTAAATAGTTAATGCTATACATTTCAACCAAGTGTATAGAGTCCTTATTAAACATTTTATACATATTAAAATGACTGTGATGCATGTGGAAACGTTCGTGCGTACCTGGTCACTTCATGTGTTTTCCCTGATCGGAAAGCTATCCAATCGTGAGACAAATGCCCTCCGACAGACAGGACACTTTTTCATATTCGAGATGAAACTGAACAAAATGCATCTGATTGTTAAAGTCACAAATATAAATTTTACTCTTCCTAAAATGGTAAAAAAATATATAATAATAACATGCGAGAGCGTGTCATAACGGCTGCCAGTTTACAGATATGACAGCGCTGCTGCAACACGCATCGCCTCAGATATGGCTGAGCATCTCTTCAGCAAGCCGACGTGCAAACTGCTGCAAATGAAACTGAAAGTTCAGCTTACATTCTGAAGCTCAACACACAGTGGTCTTCATTAAAAGTAGTGACAGTAAATTATCTTACCAGTGTTGATGCCACTCTTGAAATTAGCTAATTATAAATAAAATGCAGGTCATATCTTGCGAACCTGAATTTGCATATAGCGTGGGAATTAAATATTCAATTTATATTAGATTTGCGGAGATACAGTTATTTTGTCAAGTGTAAGTCTAACACTTTTAACAAAACTGAAAGTAAAGAAGTCAGTAAAAACACATGAATGACCAGGTCCAATCTGTTCTTCAAAGTCTAATTTAGGCCTGAAAACAAAGATGACAAATCTAAAACAAATTTCATGAGAAATATTTAAATGTCTTTACTATTTCTGTGGTAGCATTATGAATATTTAAAATATGTTTATGTGTATTTATACAATAGGGGTGTGGGGGAGTGGGGTGGGGGGGGGGGGGGGGGGGTATATGGGTTGTGGCACAGTGATGAACTCGGAAACTTAAAAATGGCACTTTATGACAAAAAGGTTGCCGACCCCTGAGCTAGAACAATGCAGTCAGTGCTAACCTTGGTGAATACAACATATAGGTTTCTAGCAGCTAGCGCTCGATCTCTATTGTAAATGATCAAGCAAACTCACAGTTGGGCGACAGACAGTTTGTGTGAATGATTGTTTTCACCTAATGTTACTGTTTGATATGAATTTGAATGTTCATTTATAGCCTATATTGACAACTTTGACTAATTTTGTTTACGACGGAGCTGTTGTTTATGCTCACTGGGAAACGCAAAGCTAACGTTAAGCTTGCTATTATTGCGTTACCTAGTATGGGAGCTAAAGTTATAACCTCAGGTGGCGAAACGTTTTATCGCACGTTCATGACTGTTTCAGGAAGCAGGGAAGGGAGGGGACGGGATAAGGGAGGGTCGAGGGAGGGCCTCCGTTTTGTTTGACATTACTTTGAACGTCAACAAGAAGTGACGTCACCCAACATCGCTTAGAGCACCTTTAAGAAACATCACATGACCAGAATGCTGTTTTCCTGAATACCATCACGATTGAAAATGAGACATGGATTTCATAATAGTTCAATAAAAAAATTGTTAAAATTAAGTCACTTACATTTTTAGACTGTTTTTGTTGTTTCAGCAGCGAAAATAGTTCCAAACAAAGATCACAGCAGAACTATAACGCATCTCACAGGAACACTCAGCCATGCTTCATTACTGAATGATTCAGCGCTTTGAACGAATCGGTTGAATCAAACATTCAATGACCCATTCATAAACTGCCTCACTCTGAATAAATCAGCCATTTAAACGAATCGTTTGAATGAATGACTCAATGACTCACTCATTAAGACGGTTGTCGGTCGCTTGCTGCCACCTACTGGCGGTTTAGTTTCAAAGTATCATTCTTTTTCAACATTCAGGGTACCCCCAGGATCCTCCAACTTAAATTCAAGGCTTTTTAAGACCTTTTTAATACCATTTCAAATGAAATTCAATGCCAACTTCGTACCCATTCCGACAGAAGTATGAGGGGAAAATGTCAAATCTGTATACATTTTAAACCCTAGAAACTAATTATGTGCAAGGCTACTTGAATTAAATAAAACATTTTACTTAAATTATCAGTCATATTTAATACATACGCAACAGCATTGTAGCGCGCACGTGTATGTAGGCCAGTGTTAATTTTGGCAGCCATTTTTGATTTACGAATATGCTTATTGGTCTTAATCACATTTGAGTCATCCTGTTTTTTATAGTTGTAGTTGACGAAAAGTTTTTGCATTTTTTGTCAACTTTTAGTCAAACTGCAGTTACTTTACAGGTAGTTATTTTATATGTAGTCTTTAGACAGAAAATGTCATAATAATTATTCTCTCTAGGCCAATTCAATTAAGCTTATGATAAATTATTGACATTGCACTCTTTAGCAGTAGCACTTGTGCAGTTCTACATAATTTGGTTCTCCAATGTTTTAGAGTGCCGTACCCCCTGGTGCAGTCACACCTTTTCTATTAAGGGACAAGATTTGCCCCCTTTAATACATTTTTCCATTTCATTTTTTTCCTTTGTAATACCTTAAAAAATAATAATAATAATAATAATGCTTTAAATAAAACAATGTTCATTAAATTTGCAATGTTAAAAAACATTAAAATCGCCAGTAGGTGGCAGTACCTCACTATCTTTATGAGTGAGTCTTTGAGTCATTAATTCATTGAATCTCACGATTCGTTCAAAGTCACATATTTCGTTGCAAAACAGAGCAAGCCTGACAATGCTGTTTTAAATGTAGTACATCACTTAATGTTACCCTTTTTTCTTTTCTTTTTTACTGTTGTATAAAATCAATGTCACGCTTGAAATCGTGTGGATATTCGGGAAACATTGCATTCTTGCTCGTATGAACACTGGTGGATATCAGCCTGCATTTTGATCGCAGATTTAGTCGCACAAACAGCGCAAGCGGCTCGTGACAGAACACAGACCGACTGAATGACACTTGAATTTAAGTAGAAAATCTTAAATAAAGATCGTTGAACTCCAGCTTGTCTGTGTTTTCAGATCATCCGCGCTTCTTCAGCAGTGTAGAGAGAACGCGCGCGCATGGTTGCCAGATACTATTGAAAAGACCGGGTAGAAAATATGCTCTTTTAACAGAAAAGCTCTGATTTGGGGTTTAAATTCTGTCATTTGTGGCCACAGCGGATTCAACTAGGCTATCTTGTTCTGTACCTCACTTGCCTAGTAACCATAGTAACGGTGCGCACGCTATCGCTTTTTCTGCTATGACGTGGAGCGGGAGGTGCACTCAACGCTGCATACATTTTGAATTAGCCTACATTAGTAACAGTTAATTTTGTTACGGTATGAACTTAATCCTAGCAAAGGGGGAAAAAAATATAAGACCTTTGTAACGAAATCCAAGACTTTGTATACTAAATTCAAGGCTTTTAAGGCCTTAATTTGAGATGATCAAATTCAAGACTTTTTCAAGGCTTTTAAGACCCGCGGGTACCCTGACATTTCTTATTTGTATATTCAAAAAATATTTAAAACAATCTCATAATCTCATTTAATACAGTTGTAATTTTTCAACGTAAATGATTTAGGGCCCTTTCACACCTACCTTGTTTGCTCCGGACTTTCAGACTTTTCAGTTTAATCAAAATTACAGGTGTGAAACCTACCCCGGACCACGGTCCGGACCAAACAGATGGAATTTGGTCCGACGAAAAGAGGTAGTCTCGGTCCGGATCAAACTGAACAAAGGTTTGGTTCGTTTCTAGTGTGAAAGCATTTCTGTATGGTTCGGACTTTCAGACCTTTTACAGGAAGTTCTGGTGGTTCCCGCATAGCCGAAAAAACAGAAGGTGGCAGGAAAAATTTGCCGTGGTAGCACACGGGGAGAGGAGGAGACGAGGTTTTTAATTGAAGTATGGTCTGATGACATAATAAGAAGTCAACTGGAAAAAACGCACAAAAATGCAGACACTTTCCAAAAACTTTTCGGAGAGGATGAGAGAGAAAGGGTATGAGAGGACGGGAGATATGCGTCTGTTCATTCATGTTGTCAAAGTTACCCGCCGAATTGACAACACGCTGACGTCAGACGCACTTCCATTTACAAACCAATCAATGTCAAGATGCAGCCCACATAGATGATGACGACAGGACGCAAGTATGTCACGTAAAGTTCTTTAGTGCGCTCGCATAATTGCAGTGTGAAACCAAACCAAAACTTTCTGAAAGTATAAAATATATCAAAACGTGAACTTTGGTTCGGACCTTGGTGTGGACTTTCAGGTGTGAAAACGCCCTAAATTTAATTGGTAACAGCCCTAAAGTGTCTTATTATTCTAATTGAATGTATTGATCAAATTTAAGAATTTGAAATGAAAGATGGAAGTAGTAAAGCTAATGCAAGGGCTAGAAATCAATTAATTCTTTGCTGATACTTCCTCGTTCTCATGGAGAGCGCAGTTCGCACCGCTTTCTCCTTTCCACAAGCGCTTGCTCTTGCTATTCAAACATGAACATAGGCGCGTCTGGAAAAAAAACGAGTGCGCCGCGTCGCTTCTATGATGAGCGCGCTTACCGTGCGCCTACTTTTGAAATAACGAATTTGCACGCCCAAAAAACGCACTGTGTACGGCCCCTTATGGCAACGTGACATTAGCCTAATCGAAAATATTTCCATATGTGGCTCTTTCCTCCTTTCTTGTCAACAAGTGGATTCAGAGCCACCGCATTAGCAGTGTCGCCGGTTGCCATGTCTCAGTGTTTTTAGGTGTGTAAGTGAATGAAGTGAATGTCGTGATATTCCTGATCATGTGAAGATTTTGCTGCGCCGCTGCTGAATCCATTGTAGGGGGAACACTGATGTATGTATTTTAACAATAAGATAATTCAATTTGTATTTTTCATAGACCATCATATACTGTGTTTCCCACGGTATTTTTGTGGGTGGAGCTTGGTACCTCTAGGGGGGTCCGGGGGCATGCCCCCCCGGAAGAAGATTTTGTACATTTTAAAGATAAATAACCCGAATCCGCTGTTAAAAATAAATAATCCACCCGCCAACCGCCCGAACCTATGATATTCTTTGATTTAGATATCTGCATCTGATCATCACATTACAATTATTCAAAATTATTCAAATTCTCAGTGTTAAGCATGATGATGATATGGTAACATTGAAGTAGGCTGCTTTAAAATTAACATTTATTTAAAATAAAAGTTCTTCTTTTTGCAAAATTACATTTCCTTAATAGCCTAAACAGAGGGTTTACTCCATTCAAACTGAAATTGTCACTGTTTCATTACATCACTGTTGGAAAGAATAATTCCTAATTCCACTCTTATCAGAATACATTTTTTTTTTACCTTAATACCTTTTTTTTAACCATTTTCCCCCCTAATTTTACTAAATGTATGGATTCCATTAGGACTAGGCGGTATGACGGTATATATCAATACCGCGGTAGAAAATGTCAACCGTAACAGATTTTTTTATTCCGTGTATACCGCGACATGTAAATAAGTAGGTGTGGTTAACTCCCGTGCAGCGTGCGTGAGACTGAGACACTGAGATTTGTCAAAGAAATATGAATAGAGATGCACCGATTGATCGGCTGGTGACCGGAATCGGCCGATTTTCACGTGATCGGCCATGATCGGCGACCGGCCGGTCAGTCTGACATAATCCGATTTTATGCCGGTCAAATGCACTCGGGCGCCGCATGATTAACATCGCGCAACATCAGCATCACACGTGCACACGGAACACGCACATGTAGGAAACCTCGTGAATTACGGCCGTTTCACACCGCAAGCGGGAGCAGCGCGTTTTTTTTGTTGTTCGGCGTGCATGTTAATCAGTGAGTGCATTCACACCGGGAGCCGGAGCAGCGCGTGAGCGTTGAGCAGGAGCGTCGCGTGAGCAACAGTGAAGCGCGGGTTTCGGCGCAGAGTCTATTTTTGCTGCGCTCTATTTAAGTGAAAGCACACTTTTGATGGACAAAATAAATATGATTTCATCCAAAAAGTGCCCAAAATGCACAGAATTTGCATGTCTGGTGTGTTTTAACAAGAACTGAAGTAGGCTAGGCTATGTCAGAAAGAAAATGAAGACTCAAAAATATTTATAGAAAATGTACTCATTTAAACTTGTTTTTATTATTTCCCAATCATTTCCCTGCATATGCTCCACTTGTCCTGTTTAGCTTGGCTGGACATGTGTCAGATGAGAGAAGAACTGTTTGAGAAATATAACTTGCCATTGATGTACAAGTGATTGCAATAGGCCTAGTGTGTGTAGTGTGTGTGTGTGAGAAATATCTTTATACTGCAAGGCTATATTTATTTTATTTTTATTTGTTATTTATATATTATTTTATTGCCATTACCTGTTTTCATACAGACGTTTAGTTTGCTAAATATCTTCTTTTTTTTTTTTTTTGGGATATTGGATGTGAAAAGGAAATGGTTCTTCCATAACACTGCACTTTAGATGTGTGTGAATTTCCCACACCAGGAGTAATTTATATAGTTCTATTTTATAGCGATTATCTGTTCAAAAAAAATTTCTATGCAAAATGTTCTATTTAAGAGAAGATAGAAAATAAATATTTGTGTGTGCTGTGTTAAGTGGTTTGAAAAAATTAAATCGGAATCGGCTTAAATCGGTATCGGCAGGTCAAACTCAAGGAAAAATCGGAATCGGGATCGGCCTAGAAAATTGTAATCGGTGCATCTCTAAATATGAAGAAAGCATATCAAGAGGATCCACAAAGGAATTACGTTTTCTAAAGGGTTGTTGTTAACGTGATATTTTTGGGGCAAAAGGCGCAGCAGTCACCTAGAGCAGTGCAGCACCCGTAGCTACAGTTTAGAGGAGTGCACGCTCGCAACGGGGAAAGCATGAGGCTTACTTGACAACAACAGTTCATATATTATATGTTTTATTTTTACTTTCTGTAAAGCACTTTGATGGAAAGTGCTCTATAAATAAATGTATTATTATTATTATTATTATATCAATATCGTAACGAATAGAAATAACCTTAAATAGTGTATAGTTATCTGCATCTTTCCGTCTCTAATGTATAGTTATTTTTTAAACACGAAAATCGCATTCAGCATGACACGCAAACGGTTGCCGTGGTAATGAACAACTGTTAAAGCGAATGTATAATCCTGTATCTGAGGCAAAATTACTAAATATGCAGCGCGAGTTATATATTTCTAACTCCAAACAATTGGCCACTGAACCAGCTGATAAAATCTTCCTTTGATTTGATACGTGATTACAACTTGACACTCAAATTAACCGATCGCATTTTACTGATGCAGAAGACGTGCGCGTGCACACGCACTGAGAGGGAGCGCGGTGTCTCAGTGTTCACCGGGCTATGGTAAAAAAAAAAATGACAGTTACAAGGTGTGCTTAATTTAAACTAGGCTACTTAGTCAACACTAACAGTCGCTGATGTTCGGTTTTTATACTGCTCTCCTTCTAGTCACTTCTGAACATGATGAACTGGACACTTCTGAACTTGATTAAAGCTCCAGGTGATGGGTTGCCAGATATAACAAAAAAGAGCAAAACAAGCCCCTTAAAAGGACATGGCAAAAATGTCCCAGGGAACACATTTAAACATAACTAGTATTACTAATATCCTACAAAATTAAAAGGAAGTAACTAATTTATTATGAATAGAATAGTTCAATATAAAATATTCAGATATTATAAACTGATTGATGAAGTAAAACAATAACATGAGATTGAAAAATTATTCAGCAACACTTTATTTAAATTTTAATCGGTCTCTCGATCTTCAGCGTCGTCGCTCCTCTTTTTATGCTTCCGCTCCTCCGTGAGAGATGCGAGACCGGTGCGTCTCACAGGTGACGTTCATTAACACTCACGCCACCGGCCTCGCGCCGTTCTCTCACGTCGCCCGCGTCCTGCTCGCCACAGTATTCTAATCTATTCACATAATGTGTATGTTACACTATAGCAGTCTTCTTTGCAAACGGCAACATCTCTTACCACTGCTCCATCTGTTTTCCTGAAGCCAAAATACTTCCACACCCATGACTTGACGCCGACTGGAGTGTGTAACATATGATGTTTTATTAACAAAGTTCGGGAGAAGCACGTTCAGATAATTAACACGGGTGGAGAGCACTCAGCAATCATAATTAAAACGTGTAGGCTATATATGCGTGACTCAGCAGTCTCACCTCATTTCTCTGACAGTTTAGCAGCGTCCCTCCACCACCCCTTCTCCACTCTCTAGTCCTAAACCACTTTACATAGAGGGGGGAGTACTCTGGGTTCGGGCCGAATTCCGAGCTCGGAGCCCTCCCCCCGGACAGCACGCCAAATACGCATTATACTTTATTCCCTTTAATTGTATGTAAGTGTGAACTCGTGAATTCACTTTCATTGCCAGCTCGCTCTGAAGGTTCCATCGCTCTTGAAAGTCAGACTCAACAATGTGTGTGAACATAGATAGACTGTGAAACGTAAGTAATACGTGTGAAGCGGTGTGAAGTAGAAGACAATAATGAGGTTAGCGCCACCCGCAGCTTAGGAATAGGTTGTGCGCTTATGTCGGAGCGGATGCTGAAAATAGACAGGCGGCCGGCAAAATAGTCCCCTTTAAAAAAAGTCCCCTTTAAAGTTCAGGTACAAGTCAGTACACAGACCTTTTCTTTGTTAAATTTGCAAACTGAATATGGGTTGGAGCTCTCAAAGTGCTCCAGATTGACGAATTTTCTTAAGGTGGGGCATGCTCCCGGACCACCCTAGAGGGACCGAGGTCTACCCACCACAATCACACAAAATTCTATGGGAAACACTGTATTTTAACAGTGTTGTTCTATAAACAATATGATTACGTGCTTTTGATACTTTATTTGAACCAAATATTATTGCCTCATTGTTATTATATATGTATTTTAAGTCATTTTAAAGGCTCAGGTCTTTGCTTAGGTCTATTTTTATTACCACAAAAAATATCCGATTACTCGATTACCAAAATAATCGTTAGTGACAACCCTAGTCAGTTTATATTGTTATTAGGGATGTCACGGTACCAAAATTCCAGTAGTCGGTACCGGTACCATTAAAATTTTACGGTTCTCGGTACCAATTTCGGTACCACAGCAAAATCTGTTTGAACTATTTTTCCAATTTATTTAACTATTTGAAAAGAAATATTCAATTCAATGACTTTATTATTTATGACGGTAAATTTATGAAAGCATTGAAGGCTACATGCTGTTTAAACAAAAATATTGATGAGAGAAATTAAAAAGTGAAAAATAAGCAACCTTCTATGCACACATTATTATTATTAGTAGTAGTAGTAGTATTTTTAATTAATAGAGACGTAGTTAAATATATTGTACATATATAATTATTTCTATCAATTTCTTTAAGTTAAACCGAACTTTTATTTTGACGGGTTGCCGTGAAGACCTTTGAGTTTCTGTGTGAGTAAGATATCAGATATGACGATAGTTTTTCTCAAATGAAACGGTAAAATGCTCATGAAGTGACTCTCAGAGTGGCTCTGGAGATGAATTGAATCATGAATCATGTCATCATATCGTGAGGCAGCAGAGACTACTCGTGCTTCAGTGTGTGTGTGTGTGTGTGTGTGTGTGAGGTAACGTTAAATGAAACCGCGCGTCTGCGCCATTCATTCACACAGAGACAAGCAGAACATGCGGGGTTAATATTTACAGGGTGTCTACAGATATAAACAAGTTAAATTTAAGACTTTTTAAGACCTTTTTAATGCCACTTTGAATGAAATTTAAGACCAAACCTGTGATGGAAATACACATTATTTTACATACGTATATGTAATATTTAATGTTTAACCTAAGCAATTGAAGTAATTTAATATTAACTACTTGTTTATTGAACTAAAATCAATGTAACATTTGCAATCGTGAGAATATTCAGCAAAATAGCTCCTGTCATGTTACTTAACTATATCTTATGATAAAAAAATAAAATAAAAATAAAAACTATATCATATGTTATAAATAAAAAAACTCAACATTTTTTATTTTTACCTCAGTATGTTTCTTCTTTGAGTTTTTTTATGTGCTATTATGCACATTAGTTTTGATTTCTCACTTTAAAATCTCTCACACAGACAGGCAGCGTGAGTCTCAACAGCGCTGCAGAAATACATTACAGGGCTCGACATTAAGCCTTTTCATGTGCTTGTCCTTTTGACAATTCACTTGTCCGAGTAAAAAAGTTGCTTTGTCCGGATTTTTTTTTTTTTTTTTTGTGTAATTTATTCTGAAGCAATATTCTCAGTGTTCAATCAGCTTTGATATTTATATCGGCATATTGTAATATCTGCACCTTTAAAGGGCAAATTTTAAATTCCTAAATTTGATCAATAAATTAAATTATTTAGAATAATAAGACACTATAGGGCTGTTACCCTAGGTAGGGCTGATCAAATTAAATCATTTACACTGAAAAATTACAATTGCATAAAATAATGTTATGAAATTGATTTAAATATACAAATAAGAAACGTTGGAAAGAATGATACTACTTTTTAACATAACACTAAACCGCCAGTAGGTGGCGGCAGGCGACCGTCTTAATGAGTGAGTCATTGATTCATTCATACAAACGATTCGTTTAAACGGTTGATTCATTCAAGAATGAGACAGATGTTTATGTATGGGTCATTGAATCTTTGACTCAACCGATTCGATCAAAATGCTGAATCATTCAGTAATGAAAACAGGTCGAGTGTTCCTGTGAGATGCGCCGTGGTTCTGCTGTGATTTTTGTTTGGAACTATTTTCGCTGCTGAAACAGAACAAAAACAGCCAATATTGCATCTAAAATGTAAGTGACTTAATTTTAACTGTTTATTGAACTGTTGTAGGAAATCAATGTCACATTTTCAATCGTGATGGTATTCAGGAAAAATAATTCAGTTTGCTTAACATATGTTAAACATATAAAACTCCACATTTAGATTTATTATTGGCAGTATGTTGTTAAATGAGTTTGTGTGTTGAGCTCATTTGTGTAGATTTCTCCTCGAGAGGCTGCGCGAGCGTCAACAGCGCAACCTTACCGTCAGTAATACAATATCCACAATCGATCGCAACTTACAATAAAAGTAATAAAATCAGAATCATTCTCTCGGTTTAGTCATTCCCTAGTTATTTTTGTTTTTGTTGATGTTCTCATCAGGCGGACAAGCGTTAATGTCGAGTCCTGCATTATCATTATCAATAACTGTTTATGTAATAAAATCAGAATCATTCTCACGATTCGATGCTTCACTGGTTATTAGACGGACATTGGGTCCGTCAGACTGGAGAAATTTTAGCGGTAATGTGACCAGAAATATTTAAGACCCATAGAATCTGAATTTAAGACATTTTAATACTTTTTAAGGCCTTTTATTAGGAAAACTTTATTTAAGACATTTTAAGACTTTTTAAGGACCCGCGGCCACCCTGATTTAAATAGTCTTTTAAATAGTCTACCGAATATACCCAGTACTACAGAATAGGGCTGGGCGATATGTAAAAAATATTTTATCGATAATCGCCTTAAAAAATATCGCGATATCCGATTATATCGTCTACCCAAGCCCCACCCCCTATGCGCCCCGCTGGAGACAACACATATGGAATACACGTTAACACAAGTCATGTTGAGTTTGGCTGCACTTTATCTAATGATAGCCTGCGATTTAGTTGGTTTAATTTAATGATTGAAACGTTCAAGGTTTTACTTTGGTTAGTTTGAGCTTAAACGAGCATAAAACATTAGCTTTGCTTGTTATGTTAGTGTTGCTAATAATTTCCTCACTGTTCTTATTGCATCTGTGTTTGAAACGAATTTCGTTTCGCGAGGAGAAATGTTAAATAGGCCTACAACTGAACAGAACAGAACACAATTTGGTGATTGTAAGAATGGTGAATGCATGTTGATGTTATAGCTAGGTGTCTTGTCTTGTCTATTTGTTTTTTATAAGGTCCGATTTTCTCCTTTTTTTGGCGGTATCGCCTGATTTAATAAAAAGTTTAATTTCCTGTGTAGCGCTGTTTTTAAACTTCTATTTTCAAACTATAATATATTTGTTATTTGTCTAAAATTAGGAATTAAAAACGAATTGTCGTTCTGAATGAGTAAACACGTTTTGTTTTTTCCTCCTTTTTGGTTTTAGTTCCAAGTTCACCTTAAAGGAGAACTCCGGCGCAAAATGAACCTTTGGTCTAATTACACATTGTTACCTAGTCAACCGTTATCTGAGATTTGTTTTCATGATTATCGAATGTAAATAGTTTTATCTCTAAAAACAGTTTAGCCTATAAAGCTAGTATAACGCTAGTATATTGGGCATAGTGTAATGACAAATAAAAATCGCTTGTTAATACCACTAACAAGGCTGAAAATAGCCCCACACTAACACGGTAGCATAATGAGGGTCCCTACCTTCAAACCGAAGCATTGAGAACTTTGTAAGTGTACAGACAGTTTAATAAGAAGATATTTTAAACATACAGTCAACTTCGCGTATACAGACAGGAGCCATCTTTGAAATACAGCCTTTACCAGTCGATCTACGAACGCCAATCCAAGCCTGCTGTTCGCGCTCACCTTATCACAACTTATAGCTCGTTCACATTCTCACCAGCGCACTTGGATCGGCGTTCGTAGATCGACTGGTAAAGGCTGTATTTCAAAGATGGCTTCTGCCTGTATACGCGAAGTTGACTGTATGTTTAAAATATCTTCTTATTAAACTGTCTGTACTAGTGTTGTCACGATACTAGAATTTCTAACTTCGATACGATACCTTGAAAAATATCGATATTCGATACCATTTTTGATACCACGGAGAAAAAACTGCCACAATATTAAGGGGGTATTTTTTTTTATTTAAAGCTAAATATAATAAGTCTAGAACATGACAATGAGGTATATTTTACATGAACAAAAATGTCCTGAGTTCTATTTGTTTATATTTTTTTAATTGGACCAGAGCTAACATGATGCATTTTTATTACCTACTGTTATCAAAGATTAAAATATACTGTAACAAAAAAGCACTTAACAGTATCAAATTGGAGGATAGAGAGTCAGTAATGTATAATAATAAGATTAAACATTCAATTTTCAGTTAAAGGCATGTCATTATTGAATTTAGAGATGCCATTGTCTAGCTGTTTAATTAATATCTGTGTAATCAAATTGATGATAATAGCTAATGAAGGAAAATTGTAGAATTAAATAATAATTTTTGAATAAAGTTAAATAGGCACCAGTTAATTTACATTTGACCACAGTTACAATATTTACTTGTCTAAGATTCCTCAGTCAGATTATGTTAACTTTAAGAATTAAAACGAGACAACACAGACTCTTATCAACAACAATACTAGGCCATCTTGGTTAATGTTTCAGAAAAATTCAAATGGGAAGAGTTACAGTGTTTCCTTGAGGATTTTTTTTTAGCAGTGGGGGCAGGCCTGTCCAAACAACAAACACCCCTGATCCTGAGCATATGTTGCTAAATAGTAGCCTACCCCTGGCGCCTGTTCCTTAAGTCTGTTTTCACCTACACTCACCGGCCACTTTATTAGGTACCCCATGCTAGTAACGGGTTGGACCCCCTTTTGCCTTCAGAACTGCCTCAATTCTTCGTGGCATAGATTCAACAAGGCGCTGGAAGCATTCCTCAGGGAGTTTGGTCCATATTGACATGATGGCATCACACAGTTGCAGCAGATTTGTCGGCTGCACATCCATGATGCGAATCTCCCGTTCCACCACATCCCAAAGATGCTCTATTGGGTTGAGATCTGGTGACTGTGGAGGCCATTTTAGTACAGTGAACTCATTGTCATGTTCAAGAAACCAATTTGAAATGATTAGAGCTTTGTGACATGGTGGAAGTAGCCATCAGAGGATGGGTACATGGTGGCCATAAAGGGATGGACATGGTCAGAAACAATGCTCAGGTAGGCCGTGGCATTTAAACGATGCCCAATTGGCACTAAGGGGCCTAAAATGTGCCAGGAAAACATCCCCCACACCATTACACCACCACCACCAGCCTGCACAGTGGTAACAAGGCATGATGGTTCCATGTTCTCATTCTGTTTACGCCAAATTCTGACTCTAACATCTGAATGTCTCAACAGAAATCGAGACTCATCAGACCAGGCAACATTTTTCCAGTCTTCAACTGTTCAATTTTGGTGAGCTCTTGCAAATTGTAGCCTCTTTTTCCTATTTGTAGTGGAGATGAGTGGTACCCGGTGGGGTCTTCTGCTGTTGTAGCCCATCCGCCTCAAGGTTGTGCGTGTTGTGGCTTCACAAATGCTTTGCTGCATACCTCGGTTGTAACGAGTGGTTATTTCAGTCACTGTTGCCCTTCTATCAGCTCGAACCAGTCTGGCCATTCTCCTCTGACCTCTGGCATCAACAAGGCATTTCCGCCCACAGAACTGCCGCTCACTGGATGTTTTTTCTTTTTCGGACCATTCTCTGTAAACCCTAGAGATGGTTGTGCGTGAAAATCCCAGTAGATTAGCAGTTTCTGAAATACTCAGACCAGCCCTTCTGGCACCAACAATCATGCCACGTTCAAAGTCACTCAAATCAACTTTCTTCCCCATACTGATGCTCGGTTTGAACTGCAGGAGATTGTCTTGACCATGTCTACATGCCTAAATGCACTGAGTTGCCGCCATGTGATTGGCTGCTTAGAAATTAAGTGTTAACGAGCAGTAGGACAGGTGTACCTAATAAAGTGGCCGGTGAGTGTATACAATAATTTTAAAAAATGAGTGATGTGAGGGATTATTGATAGTCAAACAATCTATTGGGTGCCCGCAGCCCGCTCGCGTGTCCGCGCTATTCTCCGACATGCCCGCTCGCGGTGTGTATAGCTCGTGTCCGCGCTATTCTCCGACATGCCCGCTCGCGGTGTGTGTAGCTCGTGTCCGCGCTATTCTCCGACATGCCCGCTCGCGGTGTGTGTAGCTCATGTCCGCGCTATTCTCCGACATGCCCGCTCGCGGTGTGTAGCTCGTGTCCGCGCTATTCTCCGACATGCCCGCTCGCGGTGTGTGTAGCTCGTGTCCGCGCTATTCTCCGACATGCCCGCTCGCGGTGTGTAGCTCGTGTCCGCGCTATTCTCCGACATGCCCGCTCGCGGTGTGTAGCTCGTGTCCGCGCTATTCTCCTACATGCCCGCTCGCGGTGTGCAGCTCGTGTCCGCGCTATTCTCCGACATGCGCGCTCGCGGTGGGTAGCTCGTGTCCGCGCTATTCTCCGACATGCCCGCTCGCGGTGTGTGTAGCTCGTGTCCGCGCTATTCTCCTACATGCCCGCTCGCGGTGTGTAGCTCGTGTCCGCGCTATTCTCCGACATGCCCGCTCGCGGTGTGTTGCGCGTGTCCACGCTATTCTCCAACTCCGACATGCCCGCTCGCGGTGTGTAGCTCGTGTCCGCGCTATTCTCCGACATGCCCGCTCGCGGTGTGTTGCGCGTGTCCACGCTATTCTCCAACTCCGACATGCCCGCTCGCGGTGTGTTTTTTACGCGTGTCCGCGCTATTCTCCGACATGCCCGCTCGTGGTGTTCTTTATCAATCAACCAAAGCCGGTCGCGGGGGCGCGGCCCTCGCCATCTTTCCATTCACTTCACTTTTGCTATTTAACCAGAGCGAATGAGACGAGTGCGTCACGTGTGGTGTTTGTCAACGCGCCTTTTGAGAGAAGTGAAAGTGACTGCTCGGCTAGTATCGATACTTCGGGAAATTAGTATTGGTACCGTTCAGATATTTCAGTATCGATATTTATCGAAATATCGATATTTTTGACAACACTAGTCTGTACACTTACAAAGTTCTCAATGCTTCGGTTTGAAGGTAGGGACCCTCATTATGCTACCGTGTTAGTGTGGGGCTATTTTCAGCCTTGTTAGTGGTATTAACAAGCGATTTTTATTTGTCATTACACTATGCCCAATATACTAGCGTTATACTAGCTTTATAGGCTAAACTGTTTTTAGAGATAAAACTATTTACATTCGATAATCATGAAAACAAATCTCAGATAACGGTTGACTAGGTAACAATGTGTAATTAGACCAAAGGTTCATTTTGCGCCGGAGTTCTCTTTTTAAGCCGTTTAAGAAATAAAAATGACTGCTTTATTTATTTAGAAACAGAAGTCATTAAAAATTATATTTGAGGATTTTTTTTTGTTTGTTTTGTTTATTTATTCATTTATTTAATCTAAAGCAAAGTAGGCCTATAACGCTCCCAATATATCCTAAGGAGCTGCCAACATTGCTCCGAACGCGTGTATGAGATAGCCTATTCAAACGCAATTTCTTCATCCGTTTGCAATATAACGACATTTTTATTTTTATTACAATGGTCACGTTTGTGCTTTTTGATTAGGCCTATTTATTATGTGCAACATTTAAATTAATATTCAGAAACGGGTAAAGTTAGCCTACTTCTACCATTTGTTTTTCTGATTAACTTTTATTAGCCTCCAAACCAAAATAAAATAGGCCTAGGCTACTTGATTATATGAAGGAAAATGTTTAACAAAATTACGAAAGTAAGGACAAATGATGTTTGACAGGGAACGCATCTCAAGGTCGCACAGACTCATGTTGCAGTTGGAGCAGTCAGCGCCGAACAACAGGCAAATAAAATATTAAGCTAATTAAAGTTACAAAAGTTCAGTGAGTGATTTTCTTTTTCTTTTGTTCTTTGATCAACATTAATGGTGGTAGCGAGTATAGGCTGTCAGTGGATTGATTCAGTGGACACTACTGTTTTACTTTCTCAACCGTTAAGACAAAACCGGCTGTGTTTACGGGGATATTTGAACTTGAAAAGAGGTGTGCACCTACTGAAGTCTTTCCACGGTTGAAACAATAATTCTTCCGATGTTTATTCATGTTTATTTGATGCTATAAATTAACAAGAAGTATAATTGTGAGATATAATTCTGTGTATTTGTCCGTGTACTATGTGAGAGGCGGCTCTTTGCGCTGTTTGCGTGAGTGCGCAGCTCAGAAAACAGCGCGCATGCAGACGTGTTCTCTTTCGTCTTGCGCTTTAAGAATGCTATCAAGAATCGATTTTCTATTCTTAATCCTACTAACTAGCCTATAAAAAAAATATTTAATTCATGTTATTGCATGATGATGTGAATAAATATGTTTAACTATAGGGCTATGTGAAATATAAGCCTATGTCATTTTTTGATATTGACGATTATCGTCTGGAAACAGACTGTTAAATCGACATCGCGATACTTGCGAGACATCGTCGATATACGATAATATCGTCATATCGCCCAGCCCTACTACAGAAGTACCGGTACTTTGACAACACTAATTTCCACACATGGCTCTTTCATCCTTTCTTATCAACAAGTGGATTTACAGCCACCACATCAGCAGCGCCACTGGTCGCCATGTCTCAGCGCTTTCATGAAGAGGACGCAACTTCACGCCCTTCGTGCATGCATGCGCGTCCAGAACCGGGTTTGACCGGGTATTCGTTTAATTTTTTTTAGTACCGACTTGGTACCGAAGTACCGAATATTTTGACAACACCAATTGTTATATATATATATATATATATATATATATATATATGCGTTTCTCTCAATACGTTAATTGCATTGGCAGCCTTAGAAAATTATATTAAACATGGTTTACTAAAGTCATTTAAATCAGAAATTAGCAATTTTTCACTTATTATTAATAATTAGCATTACAGTTTAATTTCTGATAGACAAATCAAGAGGGACTTACTTCTCTGAGACGTATGAGGAGTATGGGTCCAGTGAATCTGGCTCTTCCAAGATGTCTGACACTAATCCATAAAGATCAGCCTCACTCCCACAATTACTGGCATCTACCAGATTTCTATGCAAGACAAACATTAGTATTAGATACACAGTTATATGTAGCCGTGTCTCCTGATGACACTGGGGCAAATTGATTCACTTGCGAATTGCATCCAAGACATAAATGAATGGATGTCAAAAAAAATCTTACAACTCAACCAAGATAAAATAGAAGTTTTGATAATTGGAGCAAAAGATCAGAAAGAGAAATTGACCCCTAAACTAAATATACTGGGATTAAACCCAAGCCAAATTCAGAAAAATGTAGTTGTCTTTGACCGATTTTCATTTTAAGCTCATGTTCGTAATATTACCAAATATTAAAGCCTATATTAAAGTCATTACACTGGTTACCTGTTAGTTTTCGTATTGATTTTAAAAACCTTTTATTAGGTCATAAGGCATTGCATGAATTTGCTCCAGATTATCTCTTAAAAATGCTTACAGTATATGAACCTAGAAGGACTCTCAGATCATCGGATTCTTTTCTTTTAACTATACCACAAAGTAGAACTAGGGATGGGACGGTATGAAAATTTCATATCACGATTATAGTGACCAAAATTATTGTGATTATCAATAATATCACGGTTTTGTTAAAACGAGATGAAAGTGTTCAAAAACAACTTATGCTCACACTGAAAACATTTTTAAAAGTTTTATATTTAATAAATCTAAAAACAACTATTAAAACAAGCAGCTCTATGCACTTTTTAAAGCAAGATTCTATTCTGTGGCATTTCCTTCCTTATAATGACCGTCGTCAATAGCAACGCATTATAACACAGCACATCCATGTATCATTCACAACGGAAGCGCGCGCTTCAGAATCCTCTTGCTTCATTCAAATACAACTTGCCGTCTTGAGTCTCCGTTTTTGATTGTATTGAAAATGAAATCAGAGATGATTTATTATTTACAGAGTTTGATAATATTGTTGTGATCATCTTGTCTGGATGAGTTTTGTACGCTGTACAAAATGGAGGTAAGATTTAAAATCTAAATTCAATATGTCCCCGTAATTATGTGGTAAAAAAAAATCTATATAATAAGTGTGTACAATAAATATATAACGGTACATTATCTCTTAAATGTCACTCTTAATTGAACGTGTTCGTTCGTCTTTGGCTCAAAGTCACTTTTCTTCGCCGAAGCTTCACGTTTATTTCAAGTGAGTGAGATAAAATATTTCAACTCATAATAACATTTTGTGCACAATTATTTCCCAGACGTAGTTTTGGTATTGGGGTCAAAGTTAACTTGCCTTGGGTTCGCTATAAGTTACAACAGAGGGTGATGGTCACACAAGACGGTCGGCAGATTTGAAGTGTTTCCCCTTATAGCAGCGACTTTTTTGTGCATGTTTTGCAGACAGGGTGACCATCCTCGATTAAGTTTCCCTCAAGACTTTTGTAAAAGCCAAAATATGACCACACCTCAGATTTGGACGTCTTAAATGGATGAAAAATCTCCACGGTCACTGCCTTCCGTCATTGCTTCTCGAATAAAAATAAAAAAAAAACGCGCCTGCGTCTGACGCGCCTGCGTCAGACTCTGGACATGATTTATAGTGAGTTATTAAAATCGCGATAATCAAACACGGTTTTAAAGATAATTAACTTTTTGAATGATAATACTAACCGTCAGTACATTTTATCGTGGTTTATAGTGAAACCGGTAATCGTCCCATCCCTAAGTAGAACTAAAAGATTTGGTGATGCTGCTTTTAGCCGTTATGCTCCTCGGCTCTGGAATAACCTTGTGTGCTGAAAATATTAATAGTTTTAAATCTAAATTTAAAAAAAAAAATTAAGCTGGCCTTCCTATAATGTCTTATAATGCTTTATATATTTTTCTTCATTTTTAGTTGCTTATTTTATATTTTAATCCTCATAAACTTCCTTCTTATTCTTGTATTTTAATGGGTCTATTTTTATTTAAAAAGATATATATATACTAACTATTGTTTCTTTCTTGCCTGTAAAGCACTTTGAAATGCATTGATTTGTTTGGAAAAGTGGTAAATAAAATTGGTTTGCTTGCTTGCCTCTTTTGGATTACAGTTTTAACTGTTAATATAGTTAATAACTTACAGTTGCTTCCAAATATAGTATTATTAATATGTGTCAAAATAAAAAAGAACCTGTTATTAGGCATGACTTGAGGCCAATCCACTGATTTACAGTCTTCCTGAGTTGGCCAAACTGTATAAGGTAGTGGTGCACAGTCTTGCAACGTGCAGTCCGAGAACGAGTTGAAGAATCTGCTGTCACTGAAATTATTCTGCAATTGAAGAACACAGCATTTGTTGATAAGAGGCATATAAAAAAGGATATAAAAAAAGACATTTAAAGTATTTTCAAAAACGAAAAATACCCAATATTTGGAAAAACATTCAAAATCATATGGTCTTTTAAAGCTGAGACTGATATCTGACATCTTTATCTAAATAACAGCTAAAAGTAGTTCCAATTACTATACATTGAGACATACAAGCAAATTGCATACCCTCCCTTGATGATTAGGTGAGAGGTAAAATGGCAAATCAATATTCTAAAATCATAATTGTATTAATCATTTAAAAAATATCTTTATGCTGTATTGACAATTTGAACGACAGTATGAAGGTCTTCTCACTTGAGGCTTGTGGGTGGAAAAGTAGGAGTCTGGAACTGAACTATGAAATCTATCAAAGACCGTTCTTGCTCCATTTGTATCCACATTGATTTTGTTTTTCACTGCATTATTAACCTTAAACACAGGAGAAAATGATATGAACATGTCTGAATGGTGTGCTAATGTAAAGGGAAGAAAGTTATTACATTATAATGCAAACGGATAAAAATTATACTATATGAAAATGGACAATAATGACATGACAAATAACGTTAACACAAACAGCCCAACATACATTTTCATGTTATATATAATCATCAACACGTGCCAAGTGACTTTTTGTACATAGTCAAATGAGGCCTTGTGCGGATTTTCTTTCGCCTGGTGATACGACATATCTGTTCTCCTTATAGTTAAACATGAGTCGATATCATTGCCTATTACTTTTCTTACTGTGCTAATGAATGTTTTAATTGGGTAGTCTATGTGTACACTTCGTAATATCTGTATTCGGTCGGTAACCAAGTTAACTTAACAAGTAACGTTAGACAGAAAAAGTGAACTAGCCAAAAGTTTTTCCTCAGAACAACAAGCTCTTAACTTACCTCCATTGAACTCTGCTGGCAGGGGGCCTCTCTCTATAAATTACTAATGATATAAATTATAAATATATATTGTTCACGATTGTTCAAATTAATCAGATGATTTAATGTGAGAATAAATTAAAGACGTCAACCTCACGACGGGCCCAATTCTTTCACGTAAATTTCTCGGAGAAGATCGCGCAACCTCGCCCGTGTCTCTTCGTCGATGTACCCGCGAAGCCTTTGCGGTCTCGAGCTGACAGTTAGTTCTATTGGCTAAACCGGCTTCAATTAGCCAATCAGAATCAATCTAATGGTCGCGTGCAGAGTTGCAGTCACGCTTAGCAACGCATCAGAACCTATGACTCGAACACAGAAGAAATTACATGACGTAGGGATTCTCAGGATTTTTTTTTTCATCAAATGAATGAATATCCCCTTAATTGATTTTTTTCTCTCGCTTTCTTTCTTTTCTTATTTTTATTAATTAATTAGAATGTTCTTAATATAAACATAAAAAATATATTATAAATAAATGCTACATCCCTTTGTTTGTATATCCCTATCCTCAATGTCACTATTATTATCACTGCTATCAGTATTACTAACCTTTTGATGTTAAACTTATTTTAAAATTGTGAAATATAATAAATACATTTAATTAAAAAGAATAAACGCAAAAAAGAAGAAATAAAGCGATAACATAGGATGAATGTCACTGACAACACAAAACCACAAGATGTCGCCACTACCCATCAGTAAGATAGATAGATAGATAGATAGATAGATAGATAGATAGATAGATAGATAGATAGATAGATAGATAGATAGATAGATAGATAGATAGATAGATAGATAGATAGATAGATAGATAGATAGATAGATAGATAGATAGATAGATAGATAGATAGATAGATAGATAGATAGATAGATAGATAGATAGATAGATAGATAGATAGATCAGACATTTCTCTATACCAACTTCCTACCCCAATAGAACAATTAGTTTTAATTATAAAAAATACTCTTCGTTTTCAGATGACTAATGGCATATGGTGTTGATATGGGTCTTCAGCGATTCATTTGGTCCGAAGACCTTGTCCTTGTGTGATGGGGGTTTAGAGTAAAAATCTGTTTCAAGACCCCCGAAATCCCTCCTCCTTCTCATACTCCCTTTCCAAGTCAGCAACAGGCAGCCCAGGGGGAGCTTGAAACAGTCTGGCGGACAAAGGGGGAAAAGTCATGCAGAGTCGCTCCTGCGCGCAACAGATATTCCTGGCAGAGTATGCGATTTACACTAGTTCGTGAGTTTATCGAGACTTTTTGTTTTCGATTATTAAATAATATGTCGCCAAAAGCATAGTTTGTGGACTCACATTCACATTGTATTCAGTGAAAGTTAGGCGGAACTTTCCGGCAGAATGCAGGCGAGTGGAAGTTTGTGTCTGTTTTTGGCACTGATGTTGCCGTGCTGTTCCGTGGCGTCTGGACAGTATCAAGGAGATAATGGGATAGCCGTCCCCGACCACGGCTTCTGTCAGCCCATAACCATCCCCCTGTGCACGGATATCGCTTATAACCAAACCATAATGCCAAACCTGGTCGGACACTACAACCAAGAGGATGCCGGGCTGGAGGTCCACCAGTTTTACCCGCTGGTCAAGGTACAGTGCTCGCCTGAACTTAAATTCTTCCTGTGCTCCATGTACGCGCCGGTGTGCACAGTTTTGGAGAAAGCCATCCCGCCATGTCGCTCCATCTGCGAAAGGGCAAAGCACGGCTGCGAGGCCCTCATGAACAAGTTTGGCTTTCAGTGGCCAGAGCGGCTGAGATGCGAGCATTTCCCAGTGCTGGGAGACGGACACATCTGCGTGGGCCAGAACGAATCCACGGCCACCGTGGCGCCCGTTCATATGCCCGTTCCAGGAACGCCTGGCGTTCAGCTGTTCTCTTCGCCGGACAAACCGTTCCGCTGCCCGTCAGTGCTCAGAGTGCCGTCCTACCTCAGCTATAAGTTCCTGGGCGAGCTGGATTGTGGTGCTCCGTGCGAGTCCTCCAGAACACATGGGGCCTATATGTTCTTCACGGACCAGGAGATTGAATTTGCCCGGATTTGGATCCTTATCTGGTCCTCACTTTGCTGTGCGTCCACTTTTTTCACCGTAACAACTTATTTAGTGGACATGCAACGTTTTAAGTACCCCGAGCGTCCTATTATCTTTCTGTCTGGCTGCTATACCATGGTGTCCATTGCGTATATCGCTGGCTACTTTCTTGGGGATAAAGTTATGTGCAATGAGAACTTTTTTCCCGACAGCTATAAAACCATAGTTCAAGGTACAAAGAAGGAAGGGTGTACGATTCTGTTCATGATGCTGTATTTCTTCAGCATGGCTTCTTCGATCTGGTGGGTCATCCTGTCTCTCACCTGGTTCCTGGCGGCAGGTATGAAATGGGGCCATGAGGCTATTGAAGCCAATTCACAGTACTTTCACCTGGCTGCCTGGGCCGTTCCGGCCGTAAAAACTATTAGTATCCTGGCCATGGGGCAGATTGATGGAGATTTGTTAAGTGGCGTCTGCTTTGTGGGCCTGAATAATCTGGATCCCTTGAGGGGCTTTGTGTTGGCCCCCCTCTTCATCTACCTCTTCATTGGCACCTCGTTCCTGCTCGCCGGTTTCGTGTCGTTGTTCCGCATCCGCACTATCATGAAGCACGACGGCACCAAGACCGAGAAACTGGAGCGCTTGATGGTCCGCATAGGCGTCTTCTCAGTTCTCTACACCGTCCCGGCCACCATCGTCATTGCCTGTTTTTTTTATGAGCAGGCCTTCAGGCAGCACTGGGAGAAGAGCTGGATCAGTACGAACTGTAAGAGCCTAGCCATCCCCTGTCCCATGCAGTCCGCTCCTCACATGACCCCCGACTTCACCGTCTTCATGATCAAGTATCTAATGACTCTCATTGTAGGGATCACTTCGGGATTCTGGATCTGGTCGGGAAAGACGCTGCACTCTTGGAGGAAGTTCTACACACGTTTGACCAGTGGCGGGCAAGGGGAAACCACCGTATGAAATGGGAGATTGTGGTCCATGTTTTCTTGCAATAACTAATTTGAGTTTTCGAATAAGAAAAAGATAAAGTGCCTTAGATTGTCAGTATTTTGCAAGCAATTATACTTGTCTATTTTCAGACTGTCAGAGACTTTCAAGTGGAAAGAGAAATGGGACGTGAACCACTTGGCTTCCCCAAACAAACACAGACAATTTGATACCAAGTGCAGAAATGTTTTCCTCCCCCATTCTGTTGTACCTCTGTTTTTTCTCATAAGCTGCTGGCCATAAAAACTCAACTTGGAAAGTGAGATACCAGCTGGGAATTCAACAAACGACAGAGCAAAGAGAGCCGAGGGGGGAGGAGAGCTCAAAAACTTGTCATCTAATACGGCAGGCAGTTGTGTCAAAATGTAATTAAAACATTGTACATATTTGTAAAAATCTGTATTTGAACATTATTATTATATATTTGTATTTATGCAAATCTATGTTTTTGTGTTTTTCAAAGTTTGACAGTTTTCCCTATTTAGAATTTGTATTGTGGCCACTAGTCTCTCTCTCATATCTTCTATACTCATGTATGTCTCTCTGTTTCAAATTAAAGTTGCTGTACATAATACTCCTCCTTTTCCCTCCGAAAACTTTTAGTCCTAAAGTGAAAGAAAAACCCTTCTCATTATGTGTGTTGTAGATTTAAAGGAATAGGCCTTTAAATAGCCCTCATATACTCACCATCATGTTGTTCCAAATCTGTATGTTTTCTATTGAACAAAACAATATATTTTGAAAATGTGTGTGCGTTTTTGTTGTTGTTGGTTTTTTACCAAAGGAAGTCAGGGGTCTAATGTTTTGCATTTACTTTCATTGTATGAAGAAAGAAAGACATACAGGTTTTGAATGACCTGAGGGTGAGTAAATGATGACAAAATGTTCATTTTTGCATAAACTATCCCTTTAAGCATATAGTTTTGTCATAGAAGTCATTGCTTTAATTAACTGATAATAGTGTATTTGTCTTGAACCTATTCATATTCTTCTTCATATATCTACCAAATCTTTAGACTCTGTTCACAAACACCATCCTAAAACCAGAGTTTGGAATGATTGTATGTGAATCAGAGAGAGAGAGTGCTGTATTTTTTTGATTGTGGTGTGAAGTAGGCAGCCGTTGAGGAGCAAATGGTTCTCGCATGGACCTGAGAGCTGTGGCATGTGGGAAAAAATGGAAAGCACATGATGAAATGTTTGTGTGTGTGTGTACATCACAAACCAGCTTGCTTTACCAAAATGGTGGAGTGATGGTCTGTGATCAATACAAAGCTTTTCTACGGTGCAGGTTTTTATTCCACTAACTTCCTGTCTCCATTTAAGGTTGATTGATTTTCATGTCTACTTTGCTTTAGCCTGTGAGTGTATGTTTGTGAGCTCAGATTTCTAATGCCCTTGGGCAGCCAATTTCATGCTCAGCGAGTCACCCCTTCATACAATGTTGCCTTCCCCCTTTATGCCAAATCTTACTCATTTAACATGCACCACTTTCTATGTGTACTTCATACCCCGTTTTTATTTTCACCAGTTTGTATCCAGAATTTATACATCAAATAAATGCCGTGAGAATTAACATTTATGTGAGTGTATAAGGGAAAGGTCATACACTACTACCATTTCAACTTCAAACTTATTGAATTTTCAAACACTACTTCAAACTTATTGAATTTTTTATTTATTTATTTTTTAAGATGTCTCTTATGCTCACCAAAGCTGCATTTATATGATCAAAAATACAGTAATCTTGTGAAATATTATTACAATTTAAAATAACTGTTTTCTATTTTATTGTATTTTAAAATGTAATTTATTCCTGTGATGAAAAAGCTGACATTTCAGCATCATTACTCCAGTCTTCAGTGTCACATGATCCTCCAGATATCATTCTAATATGATGATTTGCTGCTCAATAAATATTTTATATTATCACATTTGAAAGCAGTTGTGCTGCAAATGCCAAACTATCACTTTTTCAGGATTCTTTGATGAACAGAAAGTTCAAAAGAACAGCATTTATTATGTAAAATTATAAATGTCTTTACTGACACTTTTGAACAATTTAATGCATCCAAGCTAAATAAAAGTTTATTCTAATATATATATAATGCTGTTAAACATGTCAAAGTTTTAATAGTGTTTCATGTCAACTAATGTATTCATGCTCTCTGCAGATGCTGCTTACAAAAGCAACTAAAGAATAACATGTAATTTAATTACATCAGCTGAGAAGGCACAAGTAATGCTATAAGCTTAAGCTTCAAAATATCCCAAAAGTATCCAAAATAACAGCAAAACTTGAAATTATGATACTGTACTGTACAGTCCACGCTCGGGGCCTTTATAGTGCCGGTGGTGTAGATGATTTTTCTTTTTCTTTATTATTTAACATTCATCTTCACAAGATCTTGTTGTCTGCTACAAAATGTAATACTAAACTTGCTTCAGCAGGACTTTACAATGGACATCAAATGAAGACCAAACTAAAATTGTTTAATGTACAAAAGTAACAAAAGTTTTCTAAAAAATCAAACAATGACATTTGTTTATATAACCCCCTGAAATGCAGCTAACAATTCACCACAAGACAGAGTGTAGGCAGCATAAACCATGTTTATACCAGCTGAGAACCACTGCTTTACACATACACACTCCAGTCTCCATTACATTTATTTAATCACACACACAATCCAACAGAGATGATGGAGGGTGCAGAGACCTCAAATAGTATATCGAACTAGAAAGCCTATCGGCTGCTGTGTGTTAATAGAAAATGTTGTGTGTATTCGTGTTTATGAGTCTTAACAGTAAAATGATATGTCCTGTAACTCAGAGTAATCTCTCCAAACATTTAGGCAAGCACGAATGCTCATACATTACACACACGCGCAACACTGGAATCCCCCTGAAAGATAGTCATTCAACTCCCCTGGAGATGATGTCATTACAACGCATGAAGGGCAAAAAAGAAAACTGATCTCAACAAGTACAAAAATTGTCAAATCGTTTTTAAATCCATATTGTTTTCCAGTAAAAAAAATATTAAATCTAAAAACAACAAATTTACTCATAAAGGAAAGTTGACTTTTCATATTGAGAGAATAGCTTACATTAAGTTTATTTTTCTTAGCCCGTTACACTGTAAATGGTCACCTGCAATTGTTACCTTGCAGAGCCATTTTACCTTCTTCAACCCATAACAAATTTTGTTGGTATTAATTAAAAGTTACTTGGTCCCATTAGTTAATGTAAGTTACTTGGTCCCATTAGTTAATGTAAGTTAATGCATTAACCAACAATGAGCAAAACATTTGTTACATTGTTTATTAATATTTGTTAAAGTTATTTAGTAAAAATACAACTGTTCTAGTTGATGTTGGCAGGTCCAATACATAATATTAACAGATACAATATTTGATTTTAATAATTTATTAGTAAATTTTGAAATTAACATTAACTAAGATTAATAAATGCTTTAGAAGTAGTTTTCAACCACGTGTGACTATTTTTTCAGGACTATTCAACCTTTTTTTGTGTGTGTTCACATAGAAAGTGCCAAAACCTTGATGAAACCTTTATCCAGTTTCGTACCATTCGGATGAAGTAAAAAAAATAAAATAAAAAATAAAATACGTAAACATTTTCAGTCAAAAACTACAGAAGAGCAACAGAGGGCTAAGCAATAACTTCACAAAATCCTTAAAATTGTTTGCTTAACAATAAATAATTATATATTTTCTGAAAACAATGTTAATATGTTTTTGCTCCTAAATAAGAATTAGTACTTTATTTATTTATTTAAAGATCTATGTCTTTTAAAATTATCTGTGTAAGAACATTCAATAATGCTGAAAACACACCTAAATAACACTTTCAGCAAACCAAATTTTATTGCTGACTTCTCAGAAAGTCTCAGAGATAGTCGTTATGTTGACAGCTCAACAGTGCTTTCAGATCTGTGCAGAAGGTATTCATGTCTCTCTAAAGATATGCAGAGTCTGTCATCACTTTCATTCTTCTTGTGGCAGATTGATCCCTCAGGGGAGACCAGAAAGATGTAGGTTAGATAAAGCAGATTTGTATCAGATTTGTTACAGGTGATATAAGGGTGTCTTATGACATATGACACAGAGGTCTATATGGTAATATGTTGGCCTGGAGATAGAAAATAATGAATCTACAAGTGTTTATTATTATATGGCTTTCAATGCTTCCTTCAAATTGCAATATACTCCCAATTCCCTCTCTCTTGCTCAGATGAAAGTAGGGAATGCAGTGAGCCAGTGGCCAAGTATAGAGCATTGACTGCACTCTATGAATTTGGCTGGCTCAGTGACAGCTTATATCCTGTGTGTTTGTGTGTGTGTGTGTGTGTGTGTGTGTGTGTGTGTGTGTGTGTGTGTGTGTGTGTGTGTGTGTGTGTGTGTGTGTGTGTGTGTGTGTGTGTGAGATGGTTGACTTGCCTAGGGGCTTGATTTTTCAGCATGGTTCAAGTTGATGACAATCCCTGTTTGCATTTCAAAGAAGGAGGTGGAGGAAAGCATAAATGTAACAACGAAACAATGGAGTATTAAAAAGTTGGATATGGGTTCTGGAGCGGAGGGTAAAGTGCACTTTCCATGATGGTTTTTGTGCGAATGGTTGAGGTGATAATGTGGAAAATTCAGCAATACTGTAATGGGCTCTATTTCCCGCCTTATATTTGTCCAGGATAAACAAGAAGCAAAATCATTGGGAGAACAGACGACTGTTAAAAAGAACATTTGGCCTTTAACCTGCAGGCCAATAATGAAAACAGCAGCCAACTTTACCAAACACTTACTGGTATGCAAAATTGGCACACTAAATGCTAAAAACTAACTGCACTAATCAGTTTAAACATCACATATGAGTTTAACCCTTTACACACTGAAAACATTTTTAATGATTTCATGTCTAAGTGACACTTAAAAGTAAGGGCTTACAATTCTACAAAAAACAAGGGTAACTTCATGGTCTCATTTGGTAGAAAACCTTTCAAATTTGCCAGAATTTGAAGAAAATTTATTTTGATCATGCTTGGAGCCTGTTATATTACAAAACTTCTCTGGTTACTCTCATCTCACATAACCTCGGTTCTCTGAGAGGAGGGAACGGAAAATTGTGTAGCTAGGCTATGGGGTTATCCCCCTCCTTCCACAAATACTGAAGTCTGATTACATCGCACCAGTAAAATTAACTGGCCAATGACTCACGAACGCACAAGCTAGGGGCGGAGGCCCCCCACTTAGCTCGGCGGTCACCATCATTGAATCAGAATCTTTTGACTGTTTGAATAGCCATACGAGACTCTGGGAATTACAACACAGTAGCATGTGCAATGTCTCGTTCCCTTCTCTCAGGGAAATGAAAGCTCTAGCTAAGTTCTGCCAGGAAGACTCAATCGTTACGTCACTTATTACCTTCACATCTAACCAATCATGTTCTAATACTTGTAGTATAAAAGATCGGTACTTACACATGTCTGAGTTTGCAGATGCTGACGCCAACATTCACCTCCATCCTCCCCACCACCACCAGGATGGTCCCTTTCCATACCTCCCGGGGGTCGGCTGCGCCCCTGCCTTCGTCTTCAGGCAGGAAATGCAGATTACGCTACCCTCTAATTGAGCGCTACGGACGGGGCATACGCCAAAGAACTTTATAAATATTTGCTTGCTGGGCTGTTAATAAATATGCTTTTGTTACATCATTTTATCTCCCGATCCTTTCTGGTATACCAAGATTACGAAAGTAACCAGAGATGTTCCCTTTCGAGTCTCTCGACACAGCGTATAGCTACTCTATGGGGATAGCGTATAATCCCGCTGTGTTGTAACCCAAAATAGTGAGAAGAGTGCATGAGCCATGGTCCATTATTACAATAACAAATTACAATAACAGATACCACTTTTGGGTATTTTAATAATGTATTAATAAATGTTGAAATTAATTAATGCTTTAGAAGTATTTTTCATTGTCAGTTTATATTAACTAATGTAGTTAACTAATGTTAACAAATAAAACCTTATTATAATGTGCTACCAATTATACTTGTATTGTACTTATTATAATGTGCTTATTATAATGTGCTATGTTTACCAAAGTTTCTTTAAATCTTCAAAATGATATTTCAAATATGCATCTCAAAGTTAATTCTAGCAAATAAATTAAATCAAAGCTAAAAAGACATGGATCAAAAAAGGCCCAAAACTGTCTTTAATTCTGAAACATCATCATTGCAGTGACACATATTTTACTTGTGATCTTCTTTTAGTTGTTCTTGCTGTAACAGAGGTGGAGAAATAGTGAGCAGATTGGCTCCATGCTCTTAGCATGCATTATAAATATTAATGGTTTGCCAAAGTAACGTAAAGCTTTAGCTTAGTGTTAATACTGATCTTTACTCTTCTCAGACTTCCACTGTCTTTACTCACAGCTTCTGTTAGAGACACATGCAGATCAAAGCATTTTCTCAGAATTTCTTGTTTATTTCAATCTAACAGGTTTGAGAAAGCAGATGTTTTTAAACAGGTTATGCTATGATGCACAATAAAGCTGTGCTAGAGAAAGCAGACATAACAAAGGAGAAACTAGACAAAACTAACATTTATCAGCTTAATGGAAAAAAAAAAATGTTGGGTTTAGATCTTCTGATATGTGTATGTGTGTGTGTGTGTGTGTGTGTGTGTGTGTTTTCACTCATTTTTATGCTCGTTGAATTAAATGGCCTTTATCTCTTCCCTATAGGACATGAAAGGACAAGCTAAATAGTGGGCAGAGGAATGTTAACCATCAGATCACATACTGATTAGCACGCACGCACACACACACACACACACGCACGCACGCACGCACGCACGCACGCACGCACGCACACACCATGTTTTATGGGGACTTTGCATATATGTAATGGTTTTCATACTGTACAAACTGTATACTGTATATTTATGATTTATAAGCTGTTTTCCTCATGGGGACAAAACATTTCCCCAAAAGGTAAAAAAAGAAAGAAATGGTATTACTATCTTTGTGGGGACATTTGGTCCCCCATAATGTAAGGTTTACCAGACCACACGTGCTTGTGCACATTCCCATGTGGACATATGAGAGCTTAGATTTTACAAGATATTGTGGCAAAACCATGTCTGTTCAAGAGTCTTTTTCTTTAAAAATAGTAGTGTTTCATACATTCCCTTACATGTGTCTGAAAGCATACACTGAAAAAAGGATTTTGCAGTTTAGTTGTTTCAATGTAATTTTTTAAGTTGACAACTTGCAGTTCCTGAATTTATTCATTCAATTTAACATGTTAAGTTTTCACTGTCTTAACTAGTTTGTAAGTTGACTTAAGAGTATTTGCTGCCTCAACTCAAACACATACGTTGAATCAATTTAATTACAATACCACATTCTCAAAATTTATTGCGAGATCTTGTGAAGCACAAGATTGAAACATTCCGCCATCGTGTATTGTGTACCAGCTCTTGAACATCTGACCCAGCTACTATCAGTATCCCTCCATCTTTCCATTTTCCTCTTTATATACAAACAGGAAGAAGTTTGTGTTCCTGCTTCCACCTTCTTTTGCGAGAATTACTTCCTGTGTAGAACTGGGATTGTTGAGGTGTCTACATGTGACTGAGAGACTGACATCACTGATCAATATTTAAGTGTGACCAGATGACCTCTTTTTGGGGGGACACCTATAGGGAAAAAAAGAATAAGAAAGTACAGAAGACAATTATAAATAGAGCATTATAAATATTTATTTAAAAGTTATTTTTAACTTTTACTCATCAAGAACACGTTAAATTGATCAAAAGTGACAGTCAAGACATATAATGTTGCAAAAGATTTCCATTTCAAATAAATGCTGTTTTTTACTTTCTATTCATCAAAGAATCCTTAATAAAATGTAGCCTATTACAGTTTCCACAAAAAGTATTTTCAACATTGATAATAATAAGAAATGTTTATTGAGCAGCAAATCATTCGTATCAGAATGATTTCAGAAGGATCATGTGACACTGAAGACTGGAGTAATGATGCTGAAAATTCAGCTTTGACATCACAGCAATACATTACATTTTAAAATAATTTTTTTCAATTAATTAACTTCTTAATTTCTTATATAAATATTCAAAATTCAAATACACTTATAAGAATTTCAATGACACATTAAATGCTAAAGTAGAAAGTTTTCATGACGTTCTCATTACACAAATTATAGAAATTATAGCTTTGTGTCTAGTGCATGTGTGCTAGCTTGCATGGATGCATGCATATTTATCTTTGTCTTAAAGTAAGTCTGAGTCTGTGGGTGGATTTTCCAAAGGGAAGTCTTGAAGAGTGGGTGTGTGTGTGTGTGTGTGTGTGTGTGTGGCAACAACAACTTCTGCTACCAGCTGTTGTTCAGAAAAGTGACGACAGCTGTGTTATGACTGTGTGCCTGTGTGTGATGGCTATTTACAGAGCAGGACACCCAGAGAGGATAATGATGGCCTTCTGTGTGAGCTTGCATGTCTGTACGCTGAAGATCAGCACTGGCAGAAGATTGAGATGGACCGAAACAGAGATTGGGAGATTACAGTCGATTACGGCCAACTATGCAGAAACAACAATCAGTTACAAAAATTACATTATTATATTTATTATTGCATCCAATGTTAACTTAAATATCCAAGTAAATCATTGATCATCTATGTAATTTAGATAATTATCTTCTTTGTCAAAATACTTTCAGACCTTACATTTTATATTAGGTACATTTTAAGTAAGTTTTACACAATGCATCAATATAAAATCAGATGAAAGACAAAAATGTGTCAATTTAGGAGACTTTGTAAAGGCTAGTTTAGCCAAAAAAGAAAATTCTTTCATCATTTACTCACCCTTGTGTCATTCAAAATCTGTATGATCTTCTGCATGATCAAAATCTGTATTCTTCTGCAAAACACAAAAGAAGATATTTTGGTCACACTTTATATCAGGTGTCCTTAACTACTAAAATACCTACAATGGATTTACTTTCTAAATACATTTTGTTCTGGAAAATTTCCACATTTAAGTTAGTAAGGAGTATAGGATCAGGATTATGGATAAGAGTTTTGGGGTAAGGCTTTGGGTTACGGTTAGGGGTGAAGACAAAGTTAACAGTGTAAATATGTTAATTAAATGCAAGTACTTTAAATATAATTATAATGCACCAACATGTATGTATACATTGTAAGTAAATTGCATAAAGTAACAAGTTTAATGCAAAAAATATAGATGGTCATACAGGTTTGGAAAGACAATGAGGATGAGTAAATAATGCCAGAATTTTCATTTGAGTGAACTAACCATTTAAAGATGATTCAAAATAGCTTTAAAGTTAGCATACTAAGCTTGCACACACAAATGGTGCCACCAGAAATGTTTGTTGTTTCATTCGTCCTCCTTGTTTAAGTTGCGGTATACTGTCTTGCACAAACAGTGATAGTTAGCTGTGAAAGTTGGATGGTAGTTTGGCGTAATGTAGCTGTATCTTTTGAAAAAGCTTCTGCTTGATGTGACTGCAGTGCATTGTGGATGTGTGCCCTATAGACCTGCGTGAGATGACCTGAAGGCGGAGGTTTGGGCACAGGGCGGAGCTGTAATGTGAATCCTCTCTCTCTCTCTCTTTCTGTCTCTCTCTTTACAGGTAATAAGTTACGGCTCTGGCTCCTGACAGGCGAGTCGCTTTGCGTCAGGACTTTAATAGAGGCCTTTAACATGGCTCATCCTTAGGAATTTACAATCCCACTCCCACCCACACATGCTCGCTGAGAGCAGAGTGGGAGAGACAAGGTGGCTAGCGTACAGTCACGTAGTCCCGACATGAGAGCTGAGCGGAAATGTACCGCTGGAGGCAAAATGATGGAAGCAAGAGAGCCGTGTGTGAGTTCGACTCAGAGAAAGAGAGAGTGAGGGGGAGTTTTGCAGTTTTTGCCTTTGTCGTCTGTCTGTCTGCGTGTGTGTGTGTGTGTGTGTGTAAAGTTGATGGGCTGTACATTTGCTCTGTAATTTCTCCCTCCCAGAGTAATCACTTCCATCTGGGACCTGCCCAGAGAGAGGCCCCAGATTGGAGGTGAGGGTTAGTCTCTCACACACAGCATTACAGTATGAGTCTCTACTCTCAGCTCTCTGAAATGTAAAACTACCGTAGTTTAGTCGGACTGAGCTCATACTTTAGTTATATAGGAAAAGCATGAACTAAAAGACAAGACGACAAGTTACAAATAAAAGGAAAAAGATCAAAAATAAAGGAACAGGAAGTGAGCACAGGAAAACTATCTATGCACCCACCTCAAGACATTCGTAAAAAAAACGTACCAAACATGTAAAATGATATGCAGTTCAGTCTTACTGTACTTACAGTAGAGTTAACAACGATGTACTGCCATCTGCTGGTTATTGCTATTATCTGTATCTCCCTGAAGTCTAATTTAATCGATAGAAGTACCAAACTTAAAGGGTTATCCTTAACTAAACTACAGCTAAAACGATTAAAATATTTTAGTTTTTTTTTTTTTTTTATAAAACTGAAATAAAAGAAATTATAAATATTAGATGAAAATTTAAAAAATAAATTTGCCCTGGCAAATAAGTGAAATAAGTTTAAGCACTAAAATTAATAACTGGGTATAAATAAAAACTAAAATAAAATAAATTAAATCCAGACAGTAATATAAAAAATAAAAAAACTAATAAAAATCACAAAAGCACATAATTACAAAAAAAATGTAATTACAATTTACATAAATTTAATATTAATAAAATTATTGTAATATATAAACAATACTTAAAATACACTAAAAACCAATCATTATGTCCCAAGAAGTTCACATTTATTATTCTTCTAATTTATTTACTTATTTTTTTTAAATGTTGATTTTAAATTGTGCTGCAGTGTGGAAAAACTAATGGTTAAAAGTACAAATATTCTGAATTTTCTCTCAAAAAATATCATTATCCCCCATGCATAATGTCTACAAAAAAAGAAATGATATACATATATATATATATATATATATATTTGTAGTTATTATGGGGGATAATGATGTTTTTTGAGAGAATATACCAAGTGGCATGAAACTAGACAGCGCAAGCTGATAGGTCCTTCATCTAGCGCCGCTGATTGGTTGCTGTTGCATCAGCGGCCAATGAGCTTCGGCTTAACATTCAAACTAATAGAGTTGCTGTTAGCAGTCTGCAGTGCGCTTTCAGAAACCCTCCACCTTCCCCAGCTCCACCTGTATAGATCTGCTACGGGGTTATTTCAGTATGTGTGCAGCAGCAGCATGTCTGTGAATGTATTGGTACTTGCTCTGCAGCAGCAGTAGCGTAGCAGATCTATTCCGCCAAGACCAAATACATTAACACTGCCATATCCATTACCATGCCAATCTCTCCGAGAGTTGTCATGACAGAAATATATTCAGTATAACAGTTTTAAGTATTGTTTTAAATTGAGTTCATACTGAAGGTCTATCAACTTCCCAGAAGTATTTCATTTCTTAACCACCCATTCACAGAAAATCAAAGCAATGTCAAAATGATCAAACAGGAAATCTTTGTGTACTGAATTCCATGTACCACAGGAAGCTGCACAAATAAACAACATTGCTTGTTTGTGGGGAATATGTCACTGAAGTGTTTGAGAGAATAAGAGGTACTTCAATCGGAGCATTTTTCAGCACATGGCGACAGCTGTAGAGAATTACAGTGCTCAGTATTTTATCCAGATTCTGAGGACAAGTGTGAGGAAACAAATGAAATAAACCACAGTGAATCATTTACTACACAGATGTGCTTCAATAAAATGACTGCACGCACGTTACCATTTAAAATAGCCTTCAAAATCATTAATCATCAGAAGTGTTTTAGGTTTTTTAGGTCATGAACAGATTCTGACAAATTTGTTTAAATCATCTTTATTTATTTACATCAGCTATACCTATATCAGGTATAGTTTATACCCACCTATAAGCATAAGTGGTTTTCAGCCCATTTCCTACATCTGAAAAGTCAATAAAAGCTACGACGCCTATAACAATATAGGTAAACATAGCAGGTGTGTGTCAGAGGGTTCTACTTGTACATGAAGAACCACATCAGAGTTATTTGTGTTTTAATTCAGGTAATTCCAGCAAATATTCCCCACTTTAGACTAAAAAGGTAACAGGTCTTTGAAGAATTAGCTCACATGTTTTCATGTGTTATTCCTCATTCTTTCCACTAGAGTGCACACGATTCTCACCCTCTTTCAAATTCAGGAATAGATACATGACATTAACAGGATTTTACAATGTATCAGTTGATTACTGCAACAATTGAAGCCCACTGTTTTTTTTATACATAATGCATATTTGATGTTCATTTCACAAAGCACTCTTTCATTAGTTCATTAATTTTGGTCCAACTTTATGTGTCTACAATTTTTACATTGTTTCCATGCTTTCTTTTTTAATGTTGAGATTATTATTTGTATTATTTTTAGATAATAATTATATATATATATATATATATATATATATATATATATATATATATATATATATATATATAGTATAATATAATAATTATGATTGGACATATTCATTTACTTTTGAACCAGAAACATTTGAAATTACTGCTATCACTTTACCATACGTATTTTTAAAAAATGTACAGGAAATCCTTGTGCGACTTATGAGTCAAATATTTATTTGTCTGCTTTGTTTTTTTGTTTCCAGTTATTCGTGGATTATTGTCCAGGATCTTCCTGCATTCCAACCATAACAACATTAACAGACCTTTGATGGGCTGATTGTACCCCCTTAAACAGTTAGTGGATTTACTCTCTACCACAAAACAAAGCTGTGGGACTTCCTCTAGCTCCTGGCAAGCATCCTGGCCTCAGTCATGTTACACTCAAAAAAATGGTTTTGTGGCACTGTTCTTTTTACCCAAATATTTTATGTTAAAGTAACACATATATTTCTTTTACCACCAAAACACTATTGTATTGCGTTTAATTAAATTATGTGTAATTTTCCACTATACTTAATTATCAATCGTTAAATGTAAAGGGTTTAATTTCGCGATTCAAAAAAACCCGGATGTGACGATTTCCAACGTATTGGATGAAGATGGCCTGTGAAGAAGGTGGCAATTATGCTTAGAATAAGTTGACATGCACTTGCAAAGTTACTGAAAGTCTGTTGGAGGACCATTACAATAAAGAGTTAGCAGATATTAAGCAGACAGTCTATACTCTAATGAGAGTTGCAAAGTTATGTTCAAAAGGGACCATCAAAATAAAGCGTAACCGGTTTTACAGACAGGGTTTAGATTAAGCCAGGATTAGGCCATTTAAAGGGTAACCGGAAGACAATACAATGCTGAATAAAGTCGTAGTTTTTGTTATTTTTGGACCAAAATGTATTTTCGATGCTTCAAAACATTCTAACTAACCCACTGATGTCACATGGACTACTTTGATGATGTTTGTATAACCTTTCTGGACAAGGACAGTATACCGTGTATACATTTTCAATGGAGGGACAGAAAACTCTCGGACTAAATCTAAAATAACTTAAACTGTGTTCCGAAGGTGAACGGAGGTCTTACGGGCTTGGAACGACATGAGGGTGAGTCATTAATGACATCATTTTCATTTTTGGGTGAACTAACCCTCTAAGTAGCTTTTATAAACGTGCATTAGAAAAGAACATTATACATCTTGAGACAAAACAATGACACTGATATATTTTAAGATCTTCTTTCAGTTAAAACAGCTCAAACATGCATTTCAGTCTGGACTCGAGCCTCGTCTGTGAACCCGAGAGTGAGTTTGTCATGGGAACTTTCTGTTTTTAGTTGAGCATTGTTGTTTTTCTTGTTGCTTAGTGTGTAAGAACACCTCTAGAGAAATGTAAAGTTCATTATTTTTTAGTTTCAAATACACATACAGTAACATTGTTTTTCTGCATTATTGATTCCAAATGAGTGTGTTCACATGTTCAAGGTCTTTAGTGGATGTTTGGGTTTCTCTGTGGACTGGCATGTCCAAAGCAAACAGCTCCTCATCACACACCACTGCACACTGGAGTTTTGCTCACTTGACCTATCTGGTTTTCACGTGGATTTTTGTTCATTACACTCCTTAAAATAGCTTGGTTTACATACAGTACAAATGCTGTTTACATAAAAGCTGACACGTTACTCAGTAAATTTATATTCTTCATTCAGCAATGATGCATTAAATTAATCAAAAGTGACATTTATGCTGTTCCAAAACTTTCTATTCATCAAGAAAAAAAAAAATCTGAATGATTTCAGAAGGATCATGTGACTGAAGACTGGAGTAATGATGCTGAAAATGAGCTTTGCCAACACAGGAATAAATTACATTTTAAAATACATTCAAATAGAAAACAGTTATTTTAAATTGTAATAATATTTCACAATATTACTATTAATATATAAAAAATGTTATTACTGTTTTTGATCAAATAAAGGCAGTCTTGGTGAGCATAAGAGACTTCTTGAAATGTTCTTGAATTTGCAGACTAAATGACACAGATTCGAAACAATCAAGCACAGTTTTCTTTCCAATGGAAACAAGCACACAAGCAAAGTTCAACTGATAACATGGCAGTAATTACAGAAGGAAAAGGAATGGGGAATGCCTGACCTTTGATTCAGTTTTTAATCTGTTATTTGTCTATCTTTGTCTCCCTTTTCACACAAATAGATTTAAATAAACATCACTGACATGACACAATATGGTCTACTTTTCCAAAGTATTAATGAATATAACATACACATAACATGTTCTCTCTTATCACCCACTCTATGTTTCTCTCTCTCTTTCTCTTACCATAGCCACAGTGTGTGAAAATAAACTGTTAAAGATATATGGTGAAATGGTGTGATAGTTGCGGGTGAGGTCTGTGGGGAGGTACTAAATCTAACCCAGCAAGAGGACAATCTCCTGCAGAACGAATGAATAAGGCTTCAGTGGTGGGGAGGAGTCAGAAACTAAAGAAAGAACGCAGAGAACAACACAGGTCAGAGGACATGTGTGTGCAACAGACACAGGAAAATACGAGGCGTCTGATAAGAAAGCTGGGAAATGACTTGGGTTTTATGAAGCGGGTATATACAGAGAGGAGAAATGAGTATCACTGATGGGAAGACAATTTATGTGTCCACTTTCAGGATACAACTGTCAGGCTCCCAGTCAAAGGCGGCCAGTGAACAAGGGTCCAGACCCACACACAAAACTACATTCAACACAGCCGTGAAGAAGCCTGAAGAGACTTTCAGCACAGGCAAGTCTGCAAACTTCTTGAATTTTGCATTTGCACACAAGTGTTTGTGAGTGTGTCTGTCAGTCTTTGCATACTCCAGAGAGCCTATTTGTGTTTCTGTATATGGGTTCGGGCAAGTTGGTTGGATGTTTGCATTTAAAAACATGTTGAGGTTAACATGATCTTTATGTGTGGTTAGATGAGTGATCTTTGCAGGAAGTTTTGTTCTTAAGACAATCCCTCTATAGAGTCGTCATGGTTAATAATCAGCATTTCATTTAACACTCATCTGAGATTGACAGGCATTTGTTTTCACTTTCCCTCCATTTGGATTGTAATAGGTGATGGGGAGTTCACTGCACAACTGCATTCAGCCAGATTTAGACGGGGAAATCTTGTACATTCTTATGTGACAGATAGGACATCTTATTACCTGCCTGAAAGGATTTTTTTTCCCCACTACCAGGCTGACTTCTGATAAAGATATTTACTTATTAGAGTACTTTACTCCACCAGTTACAATACAAACTAGGCTTACTAGGTTTGTGATATTCTGATATATATAGTGGGGTCCAAAACTTTGAGACCACTAGTGGAAATGCTTTGCACAATTTTGCCTTTTTTTCTAAATTAATAAAATGTTTAATTACAAACTACCAGCAAAACATTATAACGTTTAAATTATTGCAATGTGCATTTCAAAATATCACTTTCTGGGGAAAAAAAAAAACCTAATGGATATATTTCTACTTTATCTAAACCTGTGGTTCTCAAGCTTTTCGATTTGTGCAAAATAATATTCGAAGACCCCTCATATTGTAACAAACTGCTCTGAAACACGAAGGTTGAGAATCCAAATACAGTTTTTAATGGGAAAATCCAAGATCATAAACCGTATAACAGGCAGTGGTCAAAAGCACAGGGTAATCAGTCCAAACAATGACAAACAAATCCGAGGGTGAGACAGGAACGGGAAAACCAGGACACAGGCAGATAAAACCAGGAACATGGAAACCAGTGGAAACGCTCAGAAATGCAGTGTTACACATACAAGACTTCGCAGGGAATGAATGTGAAAACCAGGCTATTAGGGTGAGTTAACCAAGGTAATGAGACACAGGTGGATGCAATCAGGGATGATGAGTCCAGGCAGAGAGTTATGGGAAATGTAGGGAAATGACAATGGGAGATCATCACGCTGATACGTAGTACTTCCGCATTCAGTGATCTTTGTGCACTGCCACTTCCGTTGAATCACCGATCACTCTGGCGAACTGATGACGGACTACACTAAGTTTATTTATACGGCATTCCTGGTAAATTAGTCTGATTCACTAAAGTGCCGGCTACAAACAAACGTGCTACCTTGTTTTATTTTAAAGTTTGGACCTTAATCCCGGCGAACCGCTTTAATCCACTTCTTCCTTATACTCAATTCAGTCGGGAATCCATGAGAACTTAAGTAGGGTTAGCGTTGTTGGTTAGATTTACAAAGTGGAACAGAGCAGTGACATCTAGCCTTCGTTTCAGCCATTGTTGAACTGCGTCAGAAGTGGACATGCACAAAGTTGACAAATCCCGCCCATGAAACCCAGAAGCGTGATAATCCCCTATAGTCCGAGGTGGAGTGCCCTCTGGTGGTAATGATGGGCACTCTCACTGGTAATCTTGACACATAAGCCATGATATTTTCTGCTGTAATTATTTTTATTAACAGAAACTGGGAATTAATTAACCACAATTGACCCTTCGCAGGGAGCTTGATTGACAGGTGATCTGACCAATCATACTTCGCCATCCGCCATTTTGTCCGACAAAGCAGTCAGGAGAGTTAGTAGATTAACATGAGAGGATTTGAACTTGAAAAACGGAATGTACTGATGCCTTTCTGCGTTTAAAAACAACATTCCTTCTTATGTTCATTCATGTTTATTTGATGCTATAAATGAACTAGAAGGAAGAGATGATCGGATCACGGGCAGCTTTAACTGATGCTCTACAGCGATCTGTCACGACACATTAAAGAGCTACAAAACGGTATTTATTGTTTAAATTTCTTTTTTTTAAAAGACCAAATTTGAAAGGTGAGACTTTGTTTAATATGTTTCATATCAAAAGTAACCTGGTCTGTCCTGTCTGTCAGCGTGTTGTCAGTCCGCGATGTATTTTTCACTGCGTGAGAACATGGTGTGTGTGTGAGAGCCAGCGTAGCTTGTCGGACATAGCGACAGTAACTAAGGGGGGCGGGTCTTTGCGAACGGTCAATTATTCTTGTTATTCCTGAAGTTTCGAGAACTGTACATTCTTTAACAAAACAACAGTTGAATGAAATAGAGGTTTGAAAACTCACGGCCCCGATATATGCAAAGTTCTTTTTCGTTGTTCGCTTAGGGGTAAATCGAAGTTCGAAATACTTGAGCAGCGATAACGTTATACTGTTAGCGATCATCTGAACCAAACCACGCTGCTGAGAATGGCATTTTATTTGAATATGTAAATATGTGCTGCGCGCTTTCCTCTCAATAACAAAATAAACGCACAACAAAATTGATAAAACAGCAAGCATTTTATAAATAAAGCATCTGATCATAGCATATGTTTGCACGAGCTCTGCAATTCGGCACTCTAGTAATGTCACGTCACATTTATTTATATAGCACTTTATACAATAGATTGCTTAAAATCAAGCATTAAGCCGTATTAAACATGAAAAACAGTGTCAGTGTCTCGTTTCATCAGAAGTACAACTTAAATTTGTTAATGTGTGTTCATGTTTTCACTCGTGGACGCCTGACCTCGACGGACTGAACATGAGAAGTGAACCGGAAAATGAACCAGAAAAGATTTCCGCGTGAAAGGAGGAGCCTCCGCGCACACCTACCTATAATGTAATCGTCACAGACCAATGGTAGTAAAAAGGTGTTTACCAGCCATAGCGAACTTTTCCACGGCCCCCTGGTTGAGAACCATGGATCTAATCCATACAAACTACTTTTGTTAGTGTACCCTAATTTGTCAGGTTGATTTAATCAGATTAAATAACATTTTTTAGGAAACAAAAAAACAGTTCATTTAGATGTAACAACATGAATTACATTTTAATCTCTTTTTTATTTCTTCTTAATTTTACAGCCTAACTTTACTTCTGTTTCAAAATAAACGTTCCTCAACCGTTCTGTGTATTTACAGGTTTAAAATGGTCTCAGACTTTTGAACCAAATCTGATCTGCCTCAGGATGCAAATTACTGACCAGGCAAGAGGTCACTATTGGCAGGAAATTCCTTCCATGCTAATTTGAACACCAGGCTTTTGTTTTGCGTTTCATGCACTGGCTTGTGTGAGACATGTATGTTTGATGGTCCTGCTGCTATCTTCTGAACTGCCTTTTAACATGATTACAACACTAGTTCCTTCCTTTCATTTCTTAGATCTTATCACCTGATACATGACAGTCACAGCACAAAGAATGAAACTAAAAACATCTCAGTTTGTTCTTCTCAGAATTGGAGTCACCATTTTATTTTTTCGACAGTGTGTTCCCATAACAACCAGTAAAAAAAATGTTTGCATGAACAAACAAGGATTACTTTAGGCCAGATCAAAAGACCATGTGATCTACCAGGTCAGTGAGAACAAAAGTGTTTGGTCCATTGTTAAGACAGGAGGACTAGAATGACTAGTTCTTTTAATCGAAATTACATGTTATGTGTCCCTTGGCTAAATGACATTAAAAAGACAAAAATACAAAAGAGGCCATTCACATTTTAAAGTTACTATGTTCAAACACATACTTTTGATAGGTTAATTGTATTATACAAGGCTCCACCCAATGCCATGTACAAAAGGTAAGTGATGGTTTTTTAAACAGAAACAGGTTTGTTGGAGGAGTGTCAGATGAGATCACAGTTTAGCTCAATACTTTGGTCTGATTTCAGTCCGCTTTTTTGAGTAACAACTAATTTTGTTAGTTGTATTGTTCTTTTGTTGATCATTTTTTATTACAGTTTCTGTTGCTTTTTGCCATTCTTATGTGGCATGTAAAATAAGCACTGTTTCTAGACAAAAGGTGTGATGGCGAGGATGTTAAGAGATAGAGCAGCTGTTTACTGAAACACATCTCTTCATTTATCCGAGCCTGGTTTCTTCCTGTGTGAACTTATTGTTAAACACTATACAGTATGATTTAGGTCTAATATTAAGCTCTTATTTATTATGGCAAAAAAACAAAACAATGTTCTTAATCAGTATTTTGATCTTGTTTTGCAGTAAAAATATCTTTTTGCTCCACTTTTGCTCCACCAACCAAATTATTTCCAAATAAAGCCAGAGTCTCTAAACAACAAAGAGCAGTGGCGTTCCTCAAGGAACTAGTGCTTTTGAATGAATCGGTTGATTGAATGATTTCATGATTTACTCATAAAATGAGGTGTGTTCAACTTCAAGCAGAGCTACGCAGACAGATCGGTGTATGACATCAAAGTACCCCGAGAGCAGTTCAAAAGCATATGGAGCCGTCTGCTTTCTAATTGCTCTCGCTGTACTTTGAAGTCATACACCGATCGGTCTGCGTAGAGCCGCTTCACACCTATTGTTATAAACAATTCTTTGTTCTGCTGAACAAAAAGGAAGATATGTTGAAGAAAGTTTGTAACCAGGCCGTTTTTTGGGGCACCATTGACTTCCATAGTAGGAAATAAAATACTATGGAAGTCAATGGTGCCCCAGAACTGTTCAGTTTCCCACATTCTTCAAAATATCTTCATGTGTGTTCAACAGAACAAAGAAATGTATACAGGGTTGGAACAACCCGAGGGTGAGTAAATGACTCAGAATTTTTCATTTTTGGGTGAACTATCCCTTTAAGTACCTGAATGAATCGGTGTGTTTGTCTTCATGAGCGAGTCATTATATCATTAATTTAACTGATTCATTCAGTCACTTGCCCCCTACTGGTAAGGATGTAACCAACAAAAAACATCGCTGATAAATTCCCACCACTAATACACAGACTGACTGGAACACGCAAATTCAGCCAGTGTGATACAAACAGTGAAAAGTCCCAGTGCTGTTGGAGCAAATTTGAAAACCGTTCTTCATTGGTGTATAATAAATATCTGTAACTATTCTTCTTTGTCAAGCTAGAGAGTGGTAAACACAGCCATACAAGGGGCCTGGATCCACCGCTTTTCACTGAACCCCTTGAGGACTGTATAGTGGATGAAGGAAATGACATCAAACTGAAAGGGACTATCACAGGGAGTCAGCCAATCAACGTTTCCTGGCTTCATAATGGTGAGTCCAGTTTTTGTTTATTCTTAATACTGAGTTTGCTACTGTAGTCTGGGTAAGAATATGTACACTGAAGATAATTATGTTTTCATATGCAAGTTCCTCTTCCTTACTTGACTTTGTAAATTTAAATTGTTCAGTAAATTTAAAAAAGAAATATCAAGAAAGTCATATTAATTACATGCATACATATAGATAACGTTACACATACATACAGAAAAATTGAATCTTGACTCAATCTTGACTGAATTGACTCAAACGTCTATCTTTTCTTAAAGGATTAGTTCACCTCAAAATGAAAATTTCCAAATAATTTACTCACCCCAATGCCATCCAAGATATCCATGTCTTTCCTCAGTGGAAGAGAAGATACGTTTTTTGAGGAAAACATTTCTGGATTTTTCTTTGAATAATGGACTTCAATGGCAACCAACGTTTTGAAGTCCAAATCAATGCAGTTTCAAAGGTCTTTGAAGTGTTTCAACAGGCTGTGCACGATCAATAGGTCATTTTCAAAATAAATAAATAAATACACTCACCTAAAGGATTATTAGGAACACCTGTTCAATTTCTCATTAATGCAATTATCTAATCAACCAATCACATGGCAGTTGCTTCAATGCATTTAGGGGTGTGGTCCTGGTCAAGACAATCTCCTGAACTCCAAACTGAATGTCAGAATGGGAAAGAAAGGTGATTTAAGCAATTTTGAGCGTGGCATGGTTGTTGGTGCCAGACGGGCCGGTCTGAGTATTTCACAATCTGCTCAGTTACTGGGATTTTCACGCACAACCATTTCTAGGGTTTACAAAGAATGGTGTGAAAAGGGAAAAACATCCAGTATGCGGCAGTCCTGTGGGCGAAAATGCATTGTTGATGCTAGAGGTCAGAGGAGAATGGGCCGACTGATTCAAGCTGATAGAAGAGCAACTTTGACTAAAATAACCACTCGTTACAACCGAGGTATGCAGCAAAGCATTTGTGAAGCCACAACAAGCACAACCTTGAGGCGGATGGGCTACAACAGCAGAAGACCCCACCGGGTACCACTCATCTCCACTACAAATAGGAAAAAGAGGCTACAATTTGCTCACCAAAATTGGACAGTTGAAGACTGGAAAAATGTTGCCTGGTCTGATGAGTCTCGATTTCTGTTGAGACATTCAGATGGTAGAGTCAGAATTTGGCGTAAACAGAATGAGAACATGGATCCATCATGCCTTGCTACCACTGTGCAGGCTGGTGGTGTAATGGTGTGGGGGATGTTTTCTTGACACACTTTAGGCCCCTTAGTGCCAACTGGGCATCGTTTAAATGCCACGGCCTACATTGTTTCTGACCATGTCCATCCCTTTATGGCCACCATGTACCCATCCTCTGATGGCTACTTCCAGCAGGATAATGGACCATGTCACAAAGCTCGAATCATTTCAAATTGGTTTCTTGAACATGACAATGAGTTCACTGTACTAAAATGGCCCCCACAGTCACCAGATCTCAACCCAATAGAGCATCTTTGGGATGTGGTGGAACGGGAGCTTCGTGCCCTGGATGTGCATCCCACAAATCTCCATCAACTGCAAGATGCTATCCTATCAATATGGGCCAACATTTCTAAAGAATGCTTTCAGCACCTTGTTGAATCAATGCCACGTAGAATTAAGGCAGTTCTGAAGGAGAAAGGGGGTCAAACACAGTATTAGTATGGTGTTCCTAATAATCCTTTAGGTGAGTGTATATACATATTCTTTTTAACTACAATTGTTCGGATTGAGCTGATCTGCATCAGTTCAAATTGTATTGTATGTTGAATAACACATTTATGTCTTTGTGTAATATTGTAATATTAATAATATTAATATTCAAAATGACCTATCGTTTGGCTAGATAAGACCATCTTCCTCAGCTGTGATCGTGCACAGCCTGTTGAAACACTTTAAAGACCTTTGAAACTGCATTGATTTGGACTTCAAAACGTTGGTTGCCATTAAAGTCCATTATTCGAAGAAAAATCCAGAAATGTTTTCCTCAAAAAACTTATTTTCTCTTCCACTGAGGAAAGAAAGAAATCTTGGATGGCATTGGGGTGAGTAAATTATTAGGAAATTTTCATTTTGAGGTGAACTAATCCTTAAATGCTACAAAGTCACCCCTTCTCTTTTTTCTGTCCATCTGTTACAACCATAACCATTTTAGGTGAGTTTGTGCTGTTTGGTAAATCCTCATTTGTGGGAAGAGAGGTGAGTTTGGTAGTTAAGGAATGTCTCCCGGAGGATGCTGGGGCTTACACTTGTGTGGCCGAAAACACAGCAGGAAAAACATCCAGCAGTGCAGCAGTGTGTGTGAGAGGCAAGTATGTACTCAAATTCAACTTTAGTCTAAAGTGTATACTGTGTAGTGTTTAGTTCTACAAGAGCATTGAATGTCTATTTAAAAGTATGGGTTTGCTGGGCTGGATTGGGGGCAGTTAACATTACTACAGTAGCACTGTAAGAGGCAGAAGTGTGCAGGTGTTTCTGTTTACATCATATACAGAAGATTGATTATCAATGTTAATTACCTTCTCTAATATAATTTTTTTTTTCTCACTCTTATTTTATTTACTCCCCTTTTGCTCCTCATTCTAACAAATCAACTGTAGACTATGAAACAATTGCTGGGATCCATAACGAGATGACCCAAACATCTCACTCACATCCTAATTCTTCTCACACTCCTGATATGGTAAACGGGGTCTTAAACTCTACTCAGAACGTCCCGGATGACATCCGTGTTTTTAAAGGCCCACAGTCGCCCCAGACAGGAAGTCCTATAACAAGCTCCCCAGCACTCAAAAGAGGTATGTCCCAAACAATGGCCTTACCCATGAATTAATCTGAAATATTGAAGTGTAGGAAATGTCATTTAATACATGGAACATTTTTGGTTCCTCCGAAGCTTCATTGTCATTAGGGTGGTGTCACTTCCTAAACTACATCTCTAAAGTGATTTTAAAAAGCACTTTAATTTATCACATTAGAAATCCAATTATTCCATGTAATTATTATACATAGCTCATATATTATATTATATTATATTATATTATGCTCAGTATATTTATTTATTTTTACTCATAATGTATATATACGACATAATATATATTTTTAAATATAAATGTATAATAATAAAGGTAACACTTCACAATTAGGTCTCATTTGTTAACATTAGTTAATGCATTAGTTAACATGAACCAACAATTAACAACACTAATACAGCATTTATTAATCTCTGTTAATGTTAGTAAAAAATCTAACTGTTCATTTTTCATGTTCAGTGCATAACCTAATGTTAACAAATACTTTTGACTTTAATGTATTAATAAATGTTGAAATTAGCTTTAACTAAGATTAGTAAATGCTGTAGAAGTATTGTTCATTGTTAGTTGATGTTAACTAATGTAATTAATGTAACATGAAAACTGTCTATATAGTGTTAGCAAAATAGATAATAAAAAAGGACTATTTCCTGACTGGTTAACATATTTATGGTGTTGTCATCTAAAGCATTTCCTCTTTAATCTATTGAATATTTTTCTTAGACACGCATACCTGATCACTTGACTCCTCCCTTATATGATAGGCAAAGCTTGTGCTATCTATGCTCTTTAACACGTTGTCTCTGTGTCATGTTACAGAGGTGCTTGTCAAAAGGAGAAGCAGCTCAGGTACAGGTAAGACCATCAACATGTCTGTCTTCCACTTTCAGTTCTACTTTTGCATCTTTTTTGCTTCTTGGTGCAAGATTTACTTGTTCTTATCCTTTTTTCTTCATACCATAACTTAACAGTTGAATCCCAGACTTTTGTTACAATTTTCTGGATTTCAGTGAAGATCTTTTCTTTCCTTCCTTATTTCTTAAAGCCAATCTGATTTATAGCCTCCCACACCCACACCCACACCTGCTTTGCTTTTCTTAATATTCTAATAACACCATGTCTTTTAAAGCTTTTTTTGTCTGGAATTGCGAGTTAAAGTGTAACCACTGTGACCTGCTTCAAAAAAGGAGTCATTTGCTCTGAGCGGCTGTGTTTCACTCTGCTGATCTTAACTTCCAGATCGACTGGCTCTTCCAGGGGCTCTTAGTGTTGTATACAGAATAACAGGAAGCTGAATACAGTCTTTTGTGTCCTGACTACTAATGTTGATCTTAAGAATGACTTTATTCTTTTTAAATACAGTAATCCTTGTTGTCCATAGCAATATTCTTCGATAAAACCTACCATTAAACATCAACTTTTGTCTTAGATTGTGTATTTATACCTTACAGACAGATAATCAGTTTAAGGATCCCAAATACTTAGACTGAGGTATAAAAATAGGAATTTATCAGTTTATAAGCATCACTTCAACATGTTATCAGCATTTTCTTTGGTACTTCTGTTTGAAACTGGGCTGGGCAATGAAGCACTGAATAATGAGTGTTTTCTTTAGGTCTTTTGGTCTTTCATGTAAAACACACTGCTATCTGTGGTACCATGCGGTTAGATCAGGCTTTTATCAAGCCAGTCAAGTTCATTTGAGTGTGTTGATTTGAATAATTGCAGTATGGTGAAAAAAATATATATAATATAAAATCTTCAAATGAGGCTGCGTTTACAATTGTCTTATTTGACTATTTTTATTCATTATTATGAATAATATAATATAATATAATATAATATAATATAATATAATATAATATAATATAATATAATATAATATAATATAATATAATATACACAAATGAGACAATTGTAAGCATATTACAATGGATTTTACCTTTATATAAAAATCCGAGAAGTGAAAGACTTAAGCAAAAGTCCCCATTTGCTCTCCATTTAATCTCATTGCTGTCTAGGAAAAACAATTGAGAGATTTTTTTTTTTTTTATTTCTTATGGGCTGGTGTTTACAGCACCTGTGCAGTTTGTAGATTCATTCGATCGGCTGGAGGTGCATGTTGGAGAGACGGCCCGTTTGACGTGTGTCTTCAAAGGCAGCTGTCCTGTTGCATCTTGCTGGGTCTGTAACAAAAAAGAGGTAAATAAGCAAGCACTCACACTAACACAACACAATCCAGACACGTTTCATACTGCAGGTCCTCCTGTTTAGGTGTATAATTAGCTGTCTTTCTGAAGGTGGTGAAAAGCTCCAGGTTTCATATAGACTCCTGTGATGAAAGCAGTTCTCTGGTGATCTCTGAAGCTCTTCCTGAGGACTCTGGACGTTACACGATATTTGTGCGAGATCGCAAAAGTTCAGCCCAACACACAGTGACCCTGAATGTCATTGGTAAGGTCAGACAGACAACCCCCACATTGAGTGGTTATTTAGGTTGTGATGCTCAGTTTTTAGTCTATTACTGTAACGTGTATGCTCTGTTTTGGTTCTGTGTTCCCTGTTCCTGTTTGCCTGTGTGCCCTGTCATTGTAAGGTGATATATGCTGTGTTCAAAATCACCCCCTATACCACATTCAGTATTCCCTACATTACTTCACTAATATAGTTCACTTGAAGGAGTGAATGAAAAGGAGTGAGAATTTGGATAGTTTTGCATAGTTTGTGCTTGCTGATTAATAATCATTTGAAACTTAGCAAACTGGAAGCTCCAGTAGTAATGAGAAGATTCATCTTGAACTCTGCCATGGAAACTAGCATGTATAAACCTTAAAGGGATAGTTCACCCAAAAATGAAAATTCTGTCAGTAATTACTCACCCTCATGTTGTTTCAACCCCGTAAGACTTTCGTTCATCGTCGGAACACAAATTAAGATAGTTTTGATTACATCTGAGAGCTGGATCACTCCTCCATAGGGTTCTTAAAGGCACACTGTGGAACTTTTGGCCACTAGGGTGCGCTCGACCTGTAAATTTCACGTCTAGTGCCCCTAGAGGCCACAAGCGCCGCAGCATTGTCGCAAAAGTCAACAAACAGTCAACCGGTCAACCTCCCGTGTCTGTATGTGTGTGCAGACGGCCTTTGATTTGTATGTTGGAGAAAGTTAATCGATTCACTACTGACCAAAATATTAATATAAATATAAGATTAATAATATAAATCCTATACAGAAAACAAATTGAATAAAAGTAGCATACGCAGAAAACAATGTCTGATCAGGTAAGTCGCATTGACAAGGGTTGCCCAATCCTGCTCCTGCCGATCGTCTGTCCTGCACAGTTCATCTCCAACCATAATCAAACACACCTGAAGCAAACAATTAACGTCTTCAGGATCTCTTTGCAATGGGTTGGAGATGAAATCGAGTAGTCGGGAAATCGTGTAACAAAACTGATATAACTCACTACATATTTCCGTTATTTGTAGTCTTCAGTTTGTTTTTCCTTTTACACAAATACAAACATATGAGCTGAAAAAAAACAAAAAAAACATTTACATTTGTATACGGCAGTATGTTGTGACTTATATCAGTTTTGTTACACGAATTCGCAGTAAATATTACATTATATACACTTTTATGCCGATGTTTATTTTAAACTCTCCCTTTTTCTTTTTTTGGTCTCCTCTGACAAAATCTTTGCTTTCTTCCGAGTAGCTGTTGATTCAGCCATGACGACAACATACAGACGCCGGCAATCAAACGCGAGTTGAGCTCAGGTTGAGCTCTCACGTTAGAATTTGAGGAAGTTGGGGTGGTGGGGGAAGTGACGTATGCCGTAAAGCGGTCGAATTTTGTAGTTCTTTTTGTGCTCGGGTTCCTACCCGAAACCCGAAGTTACATAGTGCTAGTAAAAGCGATACAGACACCTTCAGGCTTCGGCAGACGTGTCATTCAACCTATTGTAAGTCGATGTACCATCTCAATGGGTTTTGGTAATATATTATAAAGGTTGAAAAGTTCCACAGTGTGGCTTTAAGGGATCGAAACTGGCCGGCCCAAAAGTTATGAAAGACATCGTTACAATAGTCCGAGTGACTACGGAGGCTCAATCTTAAGTTTATCAAGCGACGAGAATACTTTTTGTGCGCAAAAAACAAACAAAAATAACGACTTTATTCAACTATTCATTTTCTTCTCTGTGGGCCTCGAGATTTCACGTAGTGAAACTACGCAAAGCCTCTAGGTTGTACGTCACACGCATCACACACATGACCAGCGTTGGCCAATAGTGAGCCTACGGGTGACGTGCAACACAGAAGCTTTGCGTAGTTCCACTATGTGAAATCTCGAGGCCCACAGAAAAGGAAATGAATAGTTGAATAAAGTCGTTTTTTTTGTTTGTTCCCTTAGTTACTGATTAAGTTCACCTGTTGTTCATTTAGTTACATAATTTCTCCCTCTGTATTTAAGCCCATAAGTCTCCCTAGTAGTGTAGTCAAAATTACCGATTTGGGTGACGAGTACTGAAATTGAAAAAATGTGATCCTTTGAGCGTTGTTGAGCGGAATTGTAAACACCGGTCCGCTGATAGACGCCTGCTTTCAAACGCTCCCTTTTGTATCTGTGCAAGCGCTCGGTGAAGAGCATCTTGATGTATATTTACAACATGTTTTTGAAGCGCTGGTCATTGTAGCCAATCACAGACATATTTGATGAGCGCGTGAGCACAATGGGCAATCAGAGGTGTTTACGATTCTATTCAACAGCGCTCTTTTTAAAATGTTACCCAAGTCGGCACTTTTGACAACACTACTCTCCAGTGTTTTGTCTTGCGTTAACGTTGCATGTTCGTTTAGTGTTTTTTATTCCTGTATTCTCCTGAGTGTCAGTTAATTAAAGAATATAAATACTGAATTCTCCGTCGTAGTGGTTACTGACCAGAAAATCGTAACAATTGCGTTATTAAAAAATGTTCTATGATTAAAATGTTTTTCATTCCTGAATTTAAATTAATTTTTTATATTTTTGAGGGACTTGAAGACAAGAATTCCTGGGTGGTGTAACTGTACAGGGACTGTATAAAATAAGATAATAAAATAAAATAATATCATTAAAAAGTAATGTAATGGATTAAACTTTTATTAACAAAGCAATTTTAAAATATTATCTAAACTTTGCTTTTTAGCACTAGATAATTTTTTTACTTGTCTTGTTCATGTCAAATGGAGTAACCGTACTATAATATTTCAGATATATTCAAGCCTAAAAAGTACATTTACCTTATCAAAACTCACCTCACATGTAGAATAATTAAATTAAATTGTCATAGAAAATGGTACAAACATTTGATGATGTGATTTGTATTTATGTGTCTTTTATCCAGACCTGCCACAGCCTCCTGCCTCCTGTCCCTTGGCGTGCGTTCTCTCCCCTCACTCTCTGGTTTTGTCCTGGTCTGGGCCATCTTACGATGGTGGCAGCGCTGTGACGGGATACGTGGTGGAGGTTTGTGAAAGCCCTGGTGAGACTGACCACTGGAAAGAGCTCACGGCCCAGTGCAAGAGCACCTCACTCAGGGTGACCTCAGGACTCCAGCCTCAGGGAGAATACTGCTTCCGCGTCAGGGCCTATAACGCTGTGGGCATCAGCGAACCGAGCCAAGAGTCCCAGCCAATCAGGATGGACAACCCAGGTGAGGTTTTTCTGAAATGTTATAAAAGTTGATGACTTTTAGTGGTCTTAATGTATATTTTATGCCGAATAAATTGCTCTTTAAATCCAGCCCCTTACTGGCTTGTAATTTTAAGCTAATATTTTCTCACAATTATGGGAACAAGGTCCAGTAACTAACCAGATTGTAAACAGGAAGAATGCATTTAAAGTCATTATCGAAGGGGATGCAATCTAAGGGTTGAGGTCCCATGGTCAATGAAAGCATGTTGTCTTTCAAAGCAGAGCCCTGTGACGAGAAACCAGTGGAGTATGTGAATGTCACCATCAACACTGAGAATAAACTTTCTGACCACTATAATGTCCTGGAAAAACTAGGAGTGTAAGTATCCTTATAAAACACACACATTCAGCGGGCCTCATAGCTCTCGTTCACAGGACAAAACTTCTGAGTGCATACATGTTCCTACAGGCTTACTTACTTGCATCAAAAAGAGAAAACAACCCACACACTTAACCCTGATTCCCAGAAAAATGCCTAGATAAATGATCATGCTTACACAAAGACGCTGACTCGAAAAGAAAAATAAGAGTCACGGTTGGTACATTTTGAGTGGAAATTGCATCATCCCTCATAACCTGTAATTCATAGATTTGAGGTGATAAAAAAAGGTTTTCCTGAACTGAGCCCAGAAAACACTGATTTAAGGCGAAATATCAAATTCTTTTAATTCTCAAGAACTAGATAAATGGGAAGTTAGGATATAGAGAAACAATGATTTCATAATCTTCCCCAGAGGGAAGTTTGGCCAGGTGTTTCGGATGACCCATAAGGAGACAGGACGTGTATGCGCTGGAAAGTTCTACAAAGGTCGTCGGGCAAAGGAGAGAGAAGCCGCGAGGAAAGAAATAGAGCTAATGAACTTCTTACACCATCCAAAACTGGTGCAGTGTCTCGCCGCATATGATAACAAGGCAGAGATGGTCATGGTGATGGAATAGTGAGTATCTTGCATGCTGGTGTTTTGAAGAGTGCAATGTTTTTAGAACAATATACAGAAATGCCAACAGGGCCAATGCATTAACTTCAATAGTTTGATCATCACTGTAGTATTTTTGGCATCTAACAGCTAAATCTGTGTCTGTATGTGCAGTGTTGCTGGTGGGGAGCTGTTTGAGCGTATTGTGGATGATAGTTTTGAGCACACAGAAGTGTCTAGTGTGGGCTACATGCGTCAGATTCTGGACGGGATTAAGTATATGCACCAGCAAAACGTCATCCACCTGGACCTCAAACCTGAGAACATCGTCTGTGTGGACAGAACCGGGTTTCAGATCAAAATCATTGACTTTGGACTCGCTAGCAAGATGGGTACGAATGTACTGACGAGACTGTCAACACGACAACATATGTTGTAATAAAATTGTCTAATAAAATAACAAAATAAAGTAAAATATATTATAAAATATACACATTCAAAATGTCAAAATAATATCCCACTTATTATATAATAATCAATATATCTTAAATAATAATATTAGCTATAGTGCTATAGATGACATTTAGTTAAATTAAAACTAAATGACATTGATTTTACATTTCTTTTCTTTCTTTAACTTCGTAGTACCATCTAAATACAACACATGCAAATATTTCTGTGGTAATCTTTCAGTACTATGGTTTATAGCGAAGTACCATGTTGTTGATACACAGTACTTTTTACAAGGGATCTCTGAGTGAAATGTTTGCAGAGTTAACTTATCGTTACCTAAACTACAACTAAAAATGGAATAAAATCTTTTAAAAACTAATAAAAAGGGGGGGAAACCACATAAAATTATTAAAAAATGAAAAAAAGGTCAAAATATTGATGATAACTCTATATATATATATATATATATATATATATATATATATATATATATATATATATATATATATATATATATAACACTGTATGTTTGTTATGTACATTAGATCCCAACACACCTCTGAAGGTGATGCATGGCACTCCAGAATTTGTTGCTCCAGAAGTCATCAACTTTGAGCCTGTCGGTCCGGCCACTGACATGTGGAGCATTGGTGTCATCTGCTACATCCTGTGAGCTCAGCTCAAACACTGCCAGTCACTTAAGCGCTTGTTGCCCCCTTATGGTGAATCATGCCATAACATTTAATCTGATTCTGATTTTGTCCTCTTGTAGGTTGAGCGGTGAATCTCCATTCCAGGGTGAAAGTGACACAGAGACTCTGGCTCTCGTGACAGCAGCGAAGTGGGAGTTTGATGAGGAGAGCTTTGAAGAGATCACAGACCTGGCAAAGGATTTCATTAGCTCTCTGCTCAGCAAAGATGTCAGGTGCTTTATTATCCTTCACTTCCCTTACACACATCATACAGATGCGTCCATACAGATTCATAACTGTGCATTGAACCCTTTGACAGGCGTAGGATGTCATGTGAAGATGCCATGGCTCATGCCTGGTTGGCATATACGTGTGTAGACAACACCAGCAGCGCCACCAAAAACCTTTCCAAAAACAAGATGAAGAAATTCCTGACTAGGCAGAAGTGGAAGGTAATCTTATCACGTTAATTTACAAGTTAACTTCTTTTAAATTTGGTTAGCTAACTGCATGGTGTTATTTGAACAACACCGTCAAGTAAGTGAGTTATAAGCACTTTAAAGGTCCAGTGTGTGACTTTTGGCGACATCTAGCGGTTCGGTTGCGAGTTTACACTAAGGGCTCAGCCCACCGCTCACCCCTCCCTTTCGAAGAAGCTACGGTGGCTAAACGGGACAAACATCGTCGTCTGAGACAGCAGAGAATAGCCAGCGTAAACCAAGTTTCTGTACCACAGTCCATTATAAACCACATCATGGATAAAGTTTCAGGTGAGGATCAAGGGTCTTAATGTTATAATATAATGATAGTAATCAGCTGATTGTCTCACGAACGTAACCAGCACATTTCTCCCCACATAGCAAACCCATAATACAGCGAGGGAGAAGAACCACATGAAACTATGCAACTATATATTTTTCTAACAGGGTAGTAAAAGTTTAGCTGGCTAATATGAGCTGTTACTGTGGCTGAGCTGGTTAAAGCGTAAAGCCTTGTTGTTTAAACCTGACGCGTCCGCATGAGCCCAAAGGTGCGTGCGGCAAAAATGCAAGTACTCCTCGCTGCAGACTGTAGCGCGGTGACGTCACGTATATACAATACGTCACGTACGTACGTCACGTATGTGTTACCACGCATGCGATATATCGCGGCGACAGCGCATGCGCGTTACGCGGTTACGTCACGTGTTTTGACGCCCCGCGTCAATTTGACATAATATTTAACAAAAATTTTAATGTATTAAAAAACTCTAAAGTAATAATGAAAGCAGCAAAAAGAAGTAAAACACACATCCATAGTTTTAACTATGCCTGATTTAAGGTAAACTTATAAGAAATTTTAGAATGTATTATTGTGTAATATCTGTGTAGTATTTTATTTAAAGTTTATTTTCACATTCTATTGAATTGAATTGAATGCATTTATTGTCATTGTACTTTACAATACAACGAAATTGGGATCACTCTCCACTGGTGTATACAATAAATACATTTAAATAATCCTTACAGTACATAAAATAATATATATAAATAAAACAAAAATAAAAACAGTATAAAATCAGTATAAAGTTGCATTAAAACAGTGCATTTGGAAAGAAGCTATTTTTGAATCTGGTGGTGCTGGATTGTATAGACCTATAACGCCTACCAGAAGGCAACAGTTGAAACAAAAGGTGACCTGGATGAGTATTGTCCTTGATGATGTTTTTGGCTCTTGAGAGAGTGCGACTAAGTGAAATGTCTGACAAAGATGGTAAAGGGCATCCTATAATGTTTTCTGCAGTCTTGATGATTCTCTGCAGAGCCTTTTTGTCGGCAGCAGAACACGCAGCAAACCACACAGAGATGCAATATGAAAGAATGCTCTCAATGGTGGATTTATAAAAGGACACCAGCAGCCTAATGGCGCTTTTCCATTACCAGTACCAGCTCGACTCGACTCGACTCGCCTTGGCTCGCCTCGACTCGGCTCGCTTTTCGCTCCGTTTTCCATTGCAGAAAGTACCGCCACAAATAGTACCCGGTCGTCATAGCGACGCATTTCGTTCCTCGTTGCCCCATCAAGCTCTCGCTGGATCCTCTCTTCGGCAACCAAACAAAGGAATGTCTGCACCTCCTCGTTTGACCACGGCGTATTCTTCCGAGTTGCCATAATACTAGTAAGTAAGTTTAGTAACTATCTCTGGCCAAACTATTTAAAAATGGCGGGGTTATTCTGGATACTCCATCTGGCGCGTGCAATGATGACGCAGATTCTCTGTGACCAATCAGCAGTCGGCATTGTTTTCACGTCACATTTTAGTATCGGCTTAGCTCGCCTCAGCTCGCTTAGAACCTCGCCGGAGGTGGTACGAAAAAAAGTACCCGAAAGCAGGTACAGGTACAACTTTTACACAGTGGAAAACCAAACAAAGGCGAGTCGAGTCGAGCCGAGCCGAGCCGAGGCGAGCTGGTACTGTGTAGTGGAAAAGCGCCATTAGATTCATTCTGTCTTTTATTGCACTTCACTTTGTAAATTACAAAATTACTGTAAACACTGATGGCACCTTATATATTTCTTATTTCAATCATTCCCCTTTAATAGTTAATAATTGTTTATTTTTGTGCATTATATAGGCTAGCATAAAATATTTATTCCAATAAAGTAGTTTGAAGTTAAACCAACTACATATAGCACATTGTATCTCTGTATCCGATATTATGCATGCCAACTCAAAAAAACAAACTCATAACAGTCATAACTTTTATTTCAAAACAAAGATAATTGTGTAAAAGAAATATGTACAAATACAGATAATCACATACATCTGTACACACACAGACAGACAGACACACACAAGCACAGAGACAGACACACACACAGAGACAGACACACACACACACACACACACACACACACACACACACACAAACACTGACAGAGACTCACAGAGAGAGACAGACACACACACACACACACACACACACACACCTACTCAGCTTGAAATTCCCCTCCATCATTGAAAAAACAATCAACTGAGCATAGCCCTCAACCTCCTTATCAGAATAAAATCAACGCAGGACTCCCCTTCTGCCATCACCCACATGCAGCCCCAGCCCTCGTATATTGCAGTGCAAGCACAGAGTTAACGAGTAGGGCACCCGGAACTCTTGCTTGTATTGCTGGAAAATGCACTCCAGTTCACAACACCTAATTTAGATAAAATACAGAACAAACAATATGAATCATTTTGAAGAAAGGCATTAATATTGTACAGAGTCATACAAGGAATTATATATATATATATTTGTTTTTTTTTTTTTTTTTTTTTTTAACAAAGTTATTGGCTTTGTCTGTAAAGTACCTAAGAGACTTTTATTTATTTATGAACAACATAAACTAGTAAAAAAAAACAAAGTTATGCTGTCTAAATGATAAAAACAACTAAGGAGAATCACAATGAATCTTATTTGAGCAAAATACAATGTTTAACTCCATTACTTTTTAATTAATTTCACCACAAATGTATTTAACATAACTTACAGTACACTCACTACATTCACGAATGTAACTTTTACAGTACGATCTGATTCTGAGGAACAACATTTCTTTTGCAATGGATGGAACAATCAACTACATTACTTACATAAGTCTTTCTGCTCTATTTGAAGACATCTTTCAAACCTTAATTTGTTTAAAGGCGAATTAAGACTTCTACATATCATTTTAAGACTCGCTGAAACTCGCTGAAGTCATTTTGATAATATGAGATCATAAAACATAACATTTTTTGTAAAATCTAAAACATTTCTGATGCGCTCTATGGAATCTCTTACAATTAAAAGCCGTTAACACAAAAGAACAATTGTTAAAACAGCATAAATAATGCTTATTGACTTACTGCCATCGAATCCATCGCCGGAAGTGATTGTAATGAACTGCGCGTGCGCAAATGCGTATAATTTGCGCGTGCGCACATGCGTCTACTTTGCGCATGCGTGGTAACACATACGTGACGTACATACGTGACGTACATACGTGACGTGTATACATGACGTCACCGCGCTACAGTCTGCAGCGAGGGGTATCTCCAAAAATGACGTGATTGTAACAGCGCGCGCGCCTCCGCATCCCTAGGCACACTTACTACACACACAATAGGCTTTTTTCTCTGATTTTGGAAACTCAATCGACTTAAAATGCTTCCAAGATCGACGGGTTGGTGATTCCTGTGACTGTTTTACGGTCAATGACAAGAGTAGCCTACTAATCAGCTGTCTCACGAACTTAACCAGCACATTTATCCCCACATAGCAAAGCCATAACACAGCGAGGGAGAAGAATTAAGTTACATGAAACAATCCAACTACATATTTACACCACTGACAAGGGAAAAGTCACTACTCACGGTGTTTATGACTAGCTTCTTCTAGCTTCCTGCGGCTTCTCTTTCAAGGTAGTGACGAAACGCGCTCTGTAGCGTTGTTTGTTCGCGTTCGGCTACTGTAGAAATATGACGTCACAATATGGCGACCTTCATAGAAGGGGATTCCCGCGCCTATGTAGATATAAATGCCTCATTCTAAGGTAATAAAAACATTACGGTTTGTTAAGTAAGTTCTTTATACACCACTGAACACATAGTTATGGATGTCATATTGCATTTCTGTTAATAAATACTCAAAAATGTTACACACTGCACCTTTAAAAGTTTGATTGATTTCAGGTGGAATAAAGCAATAGTTGGTCCTTCTCCCCAAGCCGGAGAAAATTATCTCGGACCACACCAGAGACTTTGCGTTGCTCAACCGTTGGATAATAAAGCGTAACGGTTACTGCTAACCTGGTTCATTTGTGCTTTGATAACCAATCACATTACAGCCTAAACGTCATTGAATTTCGTTCAGTGTTGTGTGACACAGTCAATCACAGGCTTTGTCTGAAATAGCCCCCTATACCCTTTAAAATGGGGCACAATTTGAGGGGACAGCCATTTGACATCAGACATCAATCTAAAAAGAGCAAACGTGTTGAAAATTAGCCGATGGGCTGTCGATTCATTAATGATTAGGCGTTTTCCCACAAATGCACTAGCCTATCCTCCATTGACATCCTTTTTTTTTCTGGCTATGGAAAAATACTATGGAAATCAATGGAGGCCATCAACTGTTTGGTTACCCATATTCTTCAAAATATCTTCTTTTGTGTTCAGCAGAAGATGATGACAGAATTTAAATTTTTGGGTGAACTATCCTATGATGAGGGAAAATGGGATGGATGGAAAAATTATATTTCAATGCTTATGTGTACTGTGACTTTCGCAAAAAAAAATCTACAATGTCACAAGATTTTTCTAGAATGATTCAAACAGATCAGGGTGCTCATCAATCTATTTGACCAATTCATTTATTTTAAACAACTGACTCATAAGAGTCATACGTCAGTGAATTGGACTTCTGTTCTTTCATTATCATTTTGTTTCTCTGTTTTTAGAAAACAGGCAAAGCTCTGCTGGCTCTAAAGAGGATGGCTATCTTGTCTAAACCAGAGGCTTCTGCAAGCTTGAGCCCTGTAGATGGTGAGAATTGAGAAAGAAATTAAACATGAACAAAAAATCAATGTGCTTCAGAAACAAGTATAACGCACAATGTCAGCATTTGTGACTTGTGACATCTCTGCCAACTGTCTCACTGAAGATGTTAAATGCTCTTTTTATTTTAGTGATAAATGATTTTACAGCTCAGTTTCTTGCTATTATATGTGCTATAGAGACAGATAAAGCAATGCAATCTCTGGAGCTGAAGCTTCAGTGTAAACCTGAGTTCAGCAAGACTCCGTCGGACTTGACCGTCCCGCAGGGCTCAAGCGCCCAACTCTCCTGTCTCATCACAGGTTAGGACCACACCGATGGATGTCAGTGACCTTCTCCAAGACTTCACAGCCAGTCTCTCATGAAGTCACAGCTTCTTCTCTTTGTGTTTCAGGTTACCCTGACCCTGAGGTGGTGTGGTTGAGGGATGGTGAGCTGCTGGAGTTGCAGGACGGGTGTGTGACGGTGGACTATGAAGAGAATGGCAGCTGTACACTGACCCTAGAGAACATCTCTCTCCACCACAGCGGCCTGTATTCCTGCAAAGCCACTAATGTACTCGGGGAGGCGCTGTGCTCTGCTACACTCACTGTAGAATAAACAGACAGACACATGGATTCATAATATCACACACAAAACAATCATAAACACAACATACACACACCAGAGAGATTAAAATATACTGATGCAATCAATGGGGATATAAATGTGAATTCAGTGTTAAAACTGTAATAAAAAAAATCGAATTTATGTTATTGTCATTTATTATTATTTATGTTTATGAGAATATTATTGGACCGTTTAATATCATTGGCGATTAATATAAATATCATAACATCACTGTCTGACCAATTAATATCAGTGAGCGATGTTTAGCATTGTATGTGACCTCTCAAAATATTACACAGCTTAATTTACATCTGAGTTTAAATAGATTCTGAGAACTGAATCTAAATTCACCCTATTTGTTTTATAAATATATGTTATAGATCTTCTTGTGAACGACTCATCGCTGCATGTCTCAAAATCCTTAGTTCATCTCTCAAAAGTAAATATCTGTCAATGAACATGTCAGTGCCATCAGAATGACAAGTCCTTGTGTCATTGTGTACAGATAAGACAGTCAAATTGCTTAGTCATGTTGTCAATATAGCAGTGTACTCTGGAGGGATGTTCTGATGTAAACTATGGCTAAAGTTTTGATCACAATTATTGTAAATTGTATGTTACGCACCTTAGTGTATGTGGGAGTTTGATTGCAAGAGACTGGACAAGATTCACATTTACGCTTTTACTGTTTGTACTGTAATTTGTTGACAAACCATGTCATTGCAATAAAGAAAGGAAAAGACAGCACTGCAAAGCACAAAGAAAATAAATGTGAATGTAGAAATGTGAAGAGGACAGATTTAGAAAAAAAGTCTAATGGAAATGTATAGAAATATGCTTGATTATGACAACTTGTTCAACCATTTTGCATGTAAAGACTTATGCTATGAACTAATGCCTAAATGTTGTGGGGGGTGAGACAATTCAACAGAGACCCATTATAATACATTTTGATCAACATGACATAAGCAATTGATAATGTAGGAAACAGCAGAGAATTGTACATAATCATTTGCATGGATGTACCAAAGCATTTGCAACTTGCCCAAAGAAATGAGAAACTGCTTTTTTGGTGTGCACAAGTGACACAATGATGTGAAGATTGAACAGCTAGTTTTGAGAATTTCAATTCTGATCTGAGAAATGTACCAAAGCGACTGTAATATCCAACCAGGCTGTTCGCAAAGTTTAGAGACACGTGTCAATAAAAAAATGCCAATTTTATAATAACAAATGCAGTTTAAAATATCATTGGCATTCTAAAAGCCTCATACACACTAAACTGAGCCTGTGTTTGTTTCAACTTTAGCAGTCTGTGGAAAGTCTTTCCATTCTTTTGAATCTCAGCTAATGTTATAAACTTTGTTAGAAGTTTCTCTGCTCTGATCACAAATTTGGTAACCAAATGTATGTGTACTGATCTCAGTGTAAAGGAAACCTTAGACACATTTGCAGTTTTGATGATACATGTTACTGATGCTGTACGTGCAATTTTGACAAAGTGAGGCCATTTTGTGGTCATTTGACACCAGCCATTTGCACATGAGGTTGACGTGTTCATATCAGTAACACTAAATGTTGCAGTCTCTTGTGACCAAAGTATTTGCTTGAAATGAAAAAATAAATCACCTAGGCTTTTACAAGCCACATTTTAAGACAATTCTGGTTGTTTATTAGGCATCAGAAAATAAACAAATGAAACCATATTTTTTCATATACATATATATGGTTGTGATGCTTATTTTATATATAAGAAATGGGTATTTCAACAGGCTGCATGTCATATGCCATTATTTGTTCCTGTTTAGTCACATTTCCATATGATCTAAAAATAATCCAGCAATAAACTGAATTTTCCCTCTTATTTAGAGCGTCATGATCATTTTCCTACAATTTGCATCTGCAATATACAGTAAAAAAAATCATCTACATGGTCTGTCAAAGTATGAAATTTAAAAAAAAAAAAAAGCATATTTTATGTTTAACAAACCTAAACGGATAGGCAGATGAGAACAAGACAGAAGAAAGTCCATCAATGCTGTATTTTGTTCTTCTACATCCCCATGTGAATTGACCTGACCTGAGGTCAAAGGCCAACAGCACAAGAGGAAGAAGGTCAATATAACCAAAATATGTGCTTTCTGGCTCATTCTGAACATCTTTCAAACAATGGGTGACCATTAATATGAGAGTAAGTTTGGTGTATGCAGGTGTATTTTTCTTCTAGTCTAGTAAAACCACACTAACACCAGATTTAATAAGTGTTTTACTATAACCATGATATTTGTAGTAAAACCATGGTAGTAAAATGACTAATTGGCTTTTTGACTAGTTTAACAAGCAAGGCTTACATGGTCAACCAGCTTCACCAAAAACCATGCTAATACACCAAAACCAGCACTAACCAGCATAAACATTATCATACTGGTCTTTTCAGCAGGTTTGTGAAGAGTACATGACATGGGGGTGGGAGAACATTAACATCAGATATTGTGACCACGAATTAAGAATTTGTTCCTACAGCTTATTTTGTTCCCTGGTTGTACTAATTTGTTCCCTAGATTTTGAAACACCTTAAAGGTGCAGCTTGGACACATCTTCAGTGAAGGACCCAGGGTCACAGGGTGTTTCGGGTCTTTGATCTTCAGACACCCTCACCTGGGCGACCCAACCGGGGGTTGATCAGTCCCCGGTTTGTGTCCAAGCAGCGCGCTACTCCATGCTTCTCCTCTTTTGATCCATAACCACCTTGAGGCTTTTTCAGCAGCCTCACTGATGTTTTTAGTGGCTCTTCTTTCACGCAACCCTCTGATGCCAAGGAGCCCGAATGCCCGATGCACAAAAACTTGTTTTAATTAAAGGGATAGTTCACCCCAAAATGAAAATGTTGTCATTTACTCATCCTTGTGTCATTCCAAACCTATTACTTACAACTTTAATCTTCGAAAAACAAATTGATACTTTTTAATGAAATCTGTGAGGTTTCTGACCCTCAATGGAAAGTCCAAGAAACTAAAACTTTCAAGATCCAAAAAGGTCCTAAAGCCATCCTAAATTGAATCTATACACTCTCAGAAACCTAAAGAGTGTACATTAGTACCTTAAATATTGGTACCAATACATAGTCTACATAGTACCTAAATGTTACATATTAGAACCTTTTTAAAGGGTACTGTCCCAGAGACAGCTTTTGTACCATTTTTATCTGAGAGTGTATGAATCCTAAATTAAATCTAAAGCAATCGCACCTCTTGACTTAAATTAAACCACTCAGTTTATACAGATTAGTTTTACAACGTCTTTTTGGATCTTCTATGGTAATACCTGAACTTTCAGTGGAGGGACAGAAACCTCTCAGGTTTCATTCAAAAGACCTTAGTTTGTGTTTCGAAGATTAACCAAAATCGAACATGTTTGGAACGACATGAGGGTAAGTAAATGATGACAGAATTGTCAGTTTTGGGTGAACTATACTTTAAATCACGGTCAGATTGAATAAAATAAAAACAAGCGAACAAATTAGCACAACATGGCCACGACTGAACTACAACAAGCATGTCATGTGCAAGGGCTGTTGGTTTGTCACTTTAAATCAAATGATCTCGCTTGAAACAGGTGTATAGTCCAAGGCAAAAAAAAAGTGGGAAATAAGCTGGTTTTGCAAATGGTCATTTGACCTTCTTAATGCAAATATATCGCAGATAATAGATGACAGAAACATCAATCACAAGCTGATGTTGTACTATAAAAACTACACACACATCAAGGAGCACCAGACTTTATTTCCCTCACGCTGGCAAAGAATGGAGATGTGGAAAACAAACACTTCATCTTCCCAGACTGTGGACGGGAATTTCTCCAACATTTCATCCCACGACCAACTCTGCAAAGGATCGTACAACACGATCCTTGATGTCCTAATGCTTTTTGTCAATCTTCCATTAACCCTCGATGTGGTTGCAGAACTATTTCTGAAATAATGTGCAACACTTTCATGTCCAGGAAACTCGTCTACCTCTTCCCAAAACGAACTCCTCTTTCTTCATCTAGCCTGCTGTCATTTCTTCTATTACGTCAGAGTTATGCTGAACATCGTCCAGAACCTAGGTGGAGTGATTGGAATCGGACAGGAATACATTACAGCCTTCCACAGCAGCAGTTTGATTGGAGGATCCTTGTTCTTTGCTGGCATGTCCATAGACTTGTATGTAGCTGTGGCTCATCCTGTAGCCTATGTGAACCAAAAAGCTTCCACAAAGCAAATACAGGCACATATATTCTGTACATTTGTTTGGATGTACAGTGTCACCATAGGAATAGTCACAGTCGCTTTTAATATCACAATGTACCATCCGTTGACTATGGCTTCTTTTTGTGCAGCAGTCCCTGTGAGTTTCTGTGAGATCTTTTGTCTGGTTATACTGATCACCTTACATCACTCTGGATCAGGAAAGGGCAGTCAGACATCTAGACCTGACAAAATCAAACAGACTGCTATTCGGTTCATCTTGAACAGCTTGATTATATTATCAATTTACTTTCTGCCTCACATCTGCGTAATGATCTACGTATCAGTAAAGAAGGCTGACTGGTTACATCTGCCATGTCAAGCTCTACCTCTGATGCTAACGGTCCAGATATCGGAGTTTGTGACGCCTCTCATCTTCTTCCATAACACAGGAAAACTGAATGTGATAGCTAAACATTGTTCAAAATTATGTCGCAATATTGGCAGTTGAAGGAGAACTGTAAAAATCGGATCCACATTCTGTGAGTCGTAACTTTAGCACCCCTCCATCCACAGTAATAGACAAAGAAGAAAATGTGTAGATTTACATCAAATGTAACTTTAAAATGAATCCAGTGAGTGAAAACTTTGAACAGAAGAGCGTTTTAACGTTTTAAACACTGTGCACTTACACTTCTCATGAAAGGTTTGTTAATTATTAGAGGAGCCACATTTTTGCTTCTCTACATGTGAAAAATAATAACCTGATTTTGAAAATTGTCTTGTAAACACATAAAACTTGATAGTTTACACAAAGATATCTGAATTACACTTTTATTCAAAGGTTTGGGGTAATTTTGGGAAATATTATTACAATTTAAAGTAACGATTTTCTACTTGAGTATGTTTTAAGATGCAATTTTATTCCTGTGATGGTAAATTTGAATTTTCAGCATCATTACTACAGTCTTCAGTGTCACATGATCCTTCACAAATCATTCTAATATGATGATTTGCGGCTTAAGAAACATTTCTTATTATTATCAATGTTTGAAAACAGTTGTTCTGCTTAGTATTGTAGGAACAGTGATACATTTTTTCAGGATTCTTTGATGACTAGAAAGTTAAAAAGAACAGCATTTATTTAAAATAGAAATCTTTTCTAACATTATAAATCAATTTCAATGATCATAAATCAATGATCAATTTAGTACATCCTTGCTGAATAAAAGTATTAATTTCTATCAAAAAGTATTACTGACCCCAAACTATTAAGGGGTAGTGTATGTACCCGGAAAACTGAAGCACACCCACAGACTTTATTAATCAACATCTAGAATTTAGGTTAAAAAAATGTATATAAGGTGACAATTTGTATTTTCAGATGCTGTAAATAGTCAGCCTTTTTTTTCCAGCATTTTTAAACAACTGTGCCATTTCTAATTGGTCCATCAGTGCAAAAAAAATAAATAAATGACAAAAGATGAAAAAAGTAACGAATTGATGAATTTAAATTTACAAATAGTATATGGTCTTCTAATAAATGTGGTCAAAAATCTTTTTAATTGATTAAACTGATAAAAGAATTAGCAACATGATGTTTAAAATAGCTTTATATGAAACTTATTACACTGCAGGGTAAACTACCCATTGACACTTTTTAAAACACATTTTAGATCTGAATCATATATTTAAAAGTAAAAAAAAAAGGACCAAGACGATGAGAAGAAAATGTTTTCAGAGAATGTTTTATTTAGTTTAGCGTCTCAACAAATGTTACAGAAAAAAAGGGTTACAGTCAATGTTCACTCATAAACATAAGCTCATGGATGCTCTGATTGACTATTAACTTAAGATAAATTAAAATTTCATCTCTGTTAAATACATATAAAGGAGTTTGTGCTGCCTTGACTGACAATTCACAGTAGGCCTTCGCGCATAAAAAAGAAAGAGATTGAAAGACAATGACAATGTGCCAATTACTCATCTATAAAACACTTGCAATCATTACAAATAGGGGTGAGGAAGCACTGTAGTACAAAAAAAGTAGCTTTCTTACTATCCCAGTTCCTTTTAAAAAACACTCCCTGATTTTACTATAAAAAGAAGCATAGCTGAAACATTCACAAGATGAAGTTAGATCTCTGGGAGTAGAAATGAATGCACAGGTCCTCTCGACAAAGGGTTCATACTGAACTCCAGGAGACAACTGAATTGGAAAAGGTTGGCTAAAGTGGCATGTTGGGAGTTTAATGAGGCCCAAAAGATCCAGTTTATCACAACAAAAAAACAACATTCTTAATCATATTGCAAGTTATGTAGAAAACAAATGCTTTCAATGACTTCTACACTAAAACATGTTCAAACAGACCATCTCCAATCCAGTTGTCTTTTAAAGAACAGACATAGTCCTTAACAACCAGCTGCTTTCTCCTGATTGGACAGAGTGTTTCTATGGGTGCAATAGCAGCCAATCAAATGGCATGCACATTCATGTAGAAGAGTGTATATTAGCAGGTGTGGAAGTAGTAGATTATTTCTCTAATGACTATGAACGCGCGCGTGTGTGTGTGTGTGTCTCACATAGCTTTCACTTTGATTTGCTTCATTTTCATCTGCTTTTTCTCCAGCTTCTTCTGATCACGACGTTGGGCGGCTTCCTGAATTATAGAGGGGAGAGAACATTTTGTATTGATGTAGATAACGGCACAATAAGAGAAAAGATCCGCTTTTTAATCACACACACTCACCTCCAGGCGGCGCTGTCTCTCAGGATCCTCCTCATTCATGATCCTCTCCTTCTCCGCTCTCTTCTTCTCTTCGCGGCGCGTCTGAGCGGCCTCCTGTCGTTGATTGTGAGTTTGCTTCAGGAAGTTCTCCTCCACGCGAGCACGGTTCCTGTCTGCTTTCTGCTTCCCCTAAACACCCAGATAAAGCTTCAAATTAACCCCTGACTAATTCAACATGTTGTTATGCACATTGTGCGTGTGCACTCACCTCTCTGTTGAGGCGGAGCTTCTTGACCTTGTCGATGCTGTAGATCACCAAGTTCATCAGAGGCAGCAGACTGTCCATATCTTTGGGAGATGTGTTACCCATCCCAGGCACTGTAAAACACAGCACAGCACATTAATAGACGGACAAACATCCATGCAAGAACAGAAAATTGCCATTTGTGGATTATTAATATAACTCACCGTTAAATGTAAACAGTAGTGTTTTCTTGGTCTCGGGCAGCTTTAAGGGCTGACCTTCCCTAAAAATAATTTAGAAACCATTAGCATTAACGTTTATTAACCAGAGCTGGAATATAGTGGAACATAGTGGAATAATGTAATAACATCTACTAGAAGAATAAGAAAAAGTCTTAGCCTTACTCTTGCATAACTTTTGGACCAGAGAATTGGTCCGAAAAATGGATGGACTCAATCTTGTCAGCATGACCGGTGAGGTAATGTACCATCTGAAAACAAAACAATAATGACATTGAGAAGTGAAGAAGGATACATATACATTTCAAAGTGTTTTTTAGTAATGTTTAAATACTATTATAGTTTTAATTATGTTATATTAGCTCCGTTTTCATTTTAATTTTAGTTTCAGTAATTTGTAGTGTTTTTGATTTGATTTTTATTAGTTTTTTATATATTTCTATTTAGCTTTAACACATTTTATTTAAGTTTTTAGTCATTTTAGTACATCAACTTAAACTTTGTTTTCAGTTAAAGGGCAAATTAACATTTCTAGGTTTCATTTAAGTGTTTCCATCTAATTTTTAAATATTTATTTTTTAAAAAGTGTTTTTTTTATTATTATTTTTATAGATTTAGTTAACAATTACAACAGTGATTTTATGTTGTGGTTTTATTTGAATCAAGTTTGTCTCATGACTGGGAACCTCTGATGTTCATCTCACCTTGTTGTCCATCACTCCATCCGTAACCTCTCCCATCTCTGATAAAATGGACAGAGATTCAGGAAGGCCATATTTTGCCCCTGATTTGGGCTTATCACCACAGAACTCACTCTGTAAAAAAAACAAGAAAAAATAAAGTTAGCACAGACCAGTTCCTGGCAACATTAAAACTACAAAATAAACTTGTGATAACACATCTTTCTATTGCTTCTCTGGCTGCACTACTGTAGTTCGATTTGCGAACAAACAAATTGTATATGTAATGAATCTCTCACACGCACACACAAGTTATTGGTTTGAATCAGACAACTGAATCCATCAGTGTGATTAGTGAATCAACATCACTGGCTCACTCACCAACCACAAGCCATTACTTTCAGTCACTTTCTGCAAGAATTGATATGTGCACTTATGGTTTAAGAAAAATCAAATTAGTATTAATACTGACTGGTTGTACATATAACAGTTTGTGGCTAGACACATTTGCAGTTTTTTTAAAAGAAAATTTAATTTTTAAAGTACTTTTAAAGTATTATTACATATTAATAGTTTAATTTTTCCATTTTAATGCATTTTAAAATGTAATTTATTCCTGTGATGACAAAGCTGAATTTTCAGCATCATTACTCCAGTCTTCAGTGTCACATGATCCTTCAGAAATCATTCTAATATGATGATTTGCTGCTCAAGAAACATTTCTTATTATTACCAAACAGTTATCATGATAAGTTTTACCGTGATACATTTTTTTTCAAGATTCTTTGATGAATGGAACGTTCAAAAGAAAAGCATGTATTTGGAACATTGTAAAAGTTTTTACTGTCACTTCTGATCCATTTAATGCATCCTTACAGAGTAAAAGTACCAATTATTCATTTCTGACCCCAAACATTTGAACAGTAGTGTACATAATATTATATTCTGTATAAAATATGTAAATCCTTTAGGACTAACCAGGTCCTGCATCTCTTTCTGCAGCCGTGCCATGGCCTTCCGACTCCCCACGGCAAACACAAAAGTGTCCATGTCATCATCATTCAGAGTCACTTTAACTTGCTGTGTAAAATGAAGAGTGAGAATAAGAGGAACAGCATTTTGAACATCCATTTGAGATGCTACTTGTAATCAGTCTATGTCAATACATCAGAATTTGTGTGTGCCTACCACTTGATCACAGACTGGTCTCATCATCCTGGCCAGCACATTCAGCAGGTCTTGTCTTTTCAGAAACTGCAGAACAACAACAAAACAATGACACAATATTGAATACACATATCAAACAGTGTGTTTTTCTCTCTCATATTCAAACACACATGCTACCTTAAGCTGAATCAGCATCCCCTCACAGCAAACACGTCCTGAGCACCACAGGTTATAAATGTGCTCATTCTCCTGGTTCAGCTTCCCCGTACTGGTGGCCTCCTTACTGGTACCATCATCCCCTAAAAATAAAGACACATTTGAGAGTCAGAGAAAAACAGGGTCAGAGAAAACACCATAAGAAGAAGAAACAAAGTGGAGCAAGAGTTACACTTACCCACGAGGGCAAAGTTGCTCTCGAGAAGTTCTCTGTGGGAATTGAACCAGGCCTGAGCGAGCCTGCTGTTCTTGTTTTTGCCAATTATGTAGTTCATAATATAGGCAAGAAGACCGGTGACCATCAAGATCTCCATGTAGTAACTCTCCCAGCTGTTCTGCAGGTGTGCTGGGACCTGTAAAATACAAACACACAGTCAGCTGAGGAAACCAGAAGTGCCTGTGAAGGTCAAATGCATTTTTTTTATTTCTTTTGTACCTCTCTGTATATAAGAGTGTCTTTGAATGAAGGGTTGCTCTTCTCGTAGCCTTCAAATTCCTCGTTGTCATATTTGCTGTACATGTCTTGTTCCTTTAACAATGATCAGATTAGATTAAATCAATCATTCACTTGGACTTGCAGAAGAAAGGAGATAAGATTGGCTTTTCACATCTTTACCTGTGCATCGCCATCTTCAAACTCATCCTGGCCGTCTTCGTTCTCCACCGTGGCCTCGTCTTCGTCGTCCTCTATGGGTGTGGATGAGGGGGCTGCCCGTGGGGGTGGCTCTTTCTCCACATCGACTGCTGGGTCCTCACCGACATCCTCAAACTCAGCAAAGTCATTGTCATCAAACTCAGCGATGTCCTCACCGTCATCGAAGTCATCATTGTAGCGCCCCCTAGTGTCCGGCAGGGCCAACAGGAGCAGCAGGGCTGGGAGGAGGAAGACCAGGTGCCTCATGGCTCAACCTGACAGTAAATGACAAATGAACTGAACTCATGTTAAGTTGACAACACAAAGTGTGATCAGTTACACTACTGTTCAAAAGATTGGGGTTGGTAAGACTTTTAATGTTTTTTTTTTTAAATATCTTATGCTCACCAAGGCTGCATTTATTTGATTAAAAATACTTCTACCCGACAGTCAAAGCGGCGTTACGTCCCGAAAGTGTGGACTCATAGGAAGACCGTGAGTGCTTAGGGTGCCATTTGGGACAGGGTCTGTATTGTGGCCCGAATTAAGAATTAGTTCCCATAGCCACAACTTAATAATATGTCAGCACGATTTACTAATTCGTTCCCTCTTTTTAAGTAAATTATGCACAAAGCAAAGCACACAATATAATAATTTGTTTCCTCATTTTACCAATTCATGGCCATGTTGTAATAATTTGTTCTCTTTTATTGATTCAACTAAAACAAGGCAACAAATTATTACAACATGGCCATGAATTAGTAAAATTAATTAATAAAATGAGGAAACAAAAAATCTAACGAATTAGAACAATGTGGCCATGATTTACTAAAGCAAGTGAATGAAATTCTTAATTCGTGGCCACAATATTTTTGTCCACATGTCATTATCACATGTCTTGAAATTGTAATAATATTTCACAATTTTAAAATGCAATATACAGTGGGGAGAACAAGTAGCCATATCTATGGAAGTAAAATAATGTCAAATGTTTTTGAAATAAAAAGCCTGTTGAATTGCACTACTTGAAAAAAAATAGGCATTGCATTAACCATGCTTGCATTTTTATGCATTGTATTTTTAGGGCTTGCATTTTTATGGGCTGAAATTCAACATGGTTGAATATTTAAGCTGTGAATATTTCAATTAAAAACATTTCAAACACATTTTCATTATTAAAAATTCAATAATCCATATTCACCATTCATATTTCATTTCCAAAATATTCAAACTGTTTAAAAATACAACCAATAATATTCAACAGGCAATTTTCGGGCGATTTTATTTCGCTTTGCAAATTCGCTTCCACAAATTCAGTGGTTCAAATTCGACAGTAAATTCAACATTGACGTCCAGGAGCTGCAGGAAAAGCAGAAGATTGCCGAGCATACTCTCCATCTGCTGTTAGTCGAGCTCACCAGCAGGGGGTGCAAAAGAACGTGTTGTTGACGAAGACCAGCAAAATTAGAGCAAGTCATTCATTCATAAAACTCATTTACAGCAATGTAAGTTTATTTGTGATTATTATGACGGCTGTTTTTGTTAAATTCGGTGCCTTCACGGTTACTTTTCCTGTGTAGCCTACATGCATATTTCTCTACCGTGAACGAGATCATAATTTTATTCCCCGATGCAGATATACAGATCCAATGTTACATTTTTGAGGTTTACATATATTTCTCTTGGTTGTTTAGTTGCCTTAACTTTATATTGTGGCGATGTGCTGCATGCAGGCTATTAGGGTTTCCCTCAATACTTCAGGATTCCCCTGCTGGACATATACGCTTAACGTAGCTTAATGGACTAGTGATGTAAAAGTCCAAACCCACAGGCAAGCAGAAGGACTCAGAATAACGCGCACAACTAAGCGTTTCCCAGTGATAGACTGGCTTGATGTTGGACATTCGCACATTTAGGGACCGTCTCTAAAGTGTATACGACTTTGGTATATACGTTTCTAACTTCAATAGCATTTGAATAGAACGACTTACAGTCATAAAACCAACTGTAAGTGTTCATGTAGTGTCAGGCATAATGCCCACCCTTTGGATTTTTGATATTTATTCAAATAAATTTAAGTTTGCTATTGAAGTTAGAAACGTACATGCCAATGTTGTATGCAACTTTAGAGACAGTCCCTAAATGTGCGAATGTCCAATGTCAAGCCAATTTTACATTTAGTCATTTAGCAGACGCTTTTATCCAAAGCGATTTACAGTTAAACTAACAATAGAAGGTTAAACTAACAATAGGCGGACAACAATATGCAAGTGCTATGATCCCAGTTTAAGCTAATGCAATACACGTAGGCATTTTAGGACTACATATATATATATATATATATATATATATATATATATATATATATAGAGAGAGAGAGAGAGAGAGAGAGAGAATAGAATAGAATAGAAAGTGTTAGTATTAATTGATCAAGTGTTGATTTTATGCCAGTATATCACGAAACGCTCAGCATGAAACTTTGCGCGTAAAGTTTATTATCTGAGTCCATCTTCTTGCCTGTTGCCTATATAGTAGCCTACAGCCTACATCCCCAATAAGGTGCAAGATTGGTCTTTCATATCACTGTATGTGTTAAGCGTTTTGTCCCAACGTAAAGGGAATCCTTGAGTATGAGGTATTGAGGGAAACCGATGATAATCCTGTTCATGGTAGAGAAAGCTGATGACATGTAGAATACACAGGGAAAGTAACAATGAAGTTATTGAATGAAACAAACACAGCTTTTGTGTGTTTTCCATCTTTTCCGCATATACTGTCACAGATAATCATTTCCATTTTATGAATGAATGTCTTCGTCAACAACAAGCGCTTTTGCACCATCTGATGGTGAGGTCGACTAACAGCAGATGGAGAGTATGCTCGGCAATCTACTGCTTTTCCTGCAGCTCCTGGACGTCAATGTTAAATTTACTGTCGAATTTGAACCACTGAATTTGTGGAAGCGAATTTGAAAAGGGAAATAAAATGGACCGAAAATTGCCTGTTGAATATTATTGGTTGTATTTTTAAAGAGTTTGAATATTTTGGAAATGAAATATGAATGGTGAATATGGATTATTGAATTTTTAATAATGAAAATGTGTTTGAAATGTTTTTAATTGAAATATTCACAGCTTAAATATTCAACCATGCTAAATTTCAGCCCATAAAAATGCAAGCCCTAAAAATACAATGCATAAAAATGCAAGCATGGTTAATGCAATGCCCATTTTTTTTCAAGTAGTGCAATTCAACAGGCTTTTTATTTCAAAAACATTTGACATTATTTTACTTCCATACATATCACCCTGTAGCCCAAGACTGGTTGCCCACTGAAGCTAAGCAGGGCTGAGCCTGGTTAGTACCTGGCTGGGAGACCTCCTGGGGAAAACCAGGTTGCTGCTGGAAGAGGTGTTAGTGATGCCAGCAGGGGGGCGCTCACCCTGTGGTCTGTGTGGGTCCTAATGCCCCAGTAAAGTGATGGGGACACTATACTGTCAAAGAGCACCGTCCTTCAGATGAGACGTTAAACCGAGGCCCTGACTCTCTGTGGTCACAAAAAAAATCCCAGAATGTCTTTCGAAAAAGTAGGGGTGTACCTAGCCAAATTTACCCAGTGGCCTCTGTCCATCATGGCCTCCTAATCATCCGCATATACACTCACCTAAAGGATTATTAGGAACACCTGTTCAATTTCTCATTAATGCAATTATCTAATCAACCAATCACATGGCTAGGGATGGGACGGTATGAAAATTTCATATCACGATTATAGTGACCAAAGTTATCACGATTATCAATATTATCACGGTTTTGTTAAAATGAGATGGAAATGTTCAAAAAGAACTGATGCTCACCCTGAAAACATTTGAAAATCAACAAACAAAAAATACAATTAGCAGTAATATGCACTTTTTTAAGCATCAACATTATATTAACATTAACATGGAGCCCTGAGAGTGAGAGGTATAAGTTTTCCTAGTGCAGGTTTTAATGAACCCGTCATTAAACCCTATCATTAATAATGATAATAACACTTATGGATGTGTGTGACTGAATATTATTATTATTAATAAATAATAAATCACTTTCTCTCTCTCTCACACACACACACACGCACGCACGCACACACACTTTAAATGAACAAAAGATGTTGGTTGGGTCAGGGTGACTAAACTACTGGCATACTTATAATGACTGTTGTAAATAGCAACGCACTACACAGCGCACATCCATGTCTCGGATCACCGCGGACGCAATCTCTGGTTTCATTCAAATGTGTATGTCTTGCGTCTCAGTTTTGATTGTATTGAAAATTAAATCAGAGTAATTTAGTATTAATACTACTACAATATTGTTGTAGTGATCACATTTACTTTACGATTGATTTGGACACTGTAACAATGGATTTATAAACCGGTAAGATTTAAAAACATTAAGTTAATCACAATTCAATATTTCATGTCCCTTAAATTATTTCTGTGGTAAAAAATAAAACTGTAATAAGTTTACTATGAATGAATACAATACATTATCCCTTAAATGTCACCCTTAATAGTTTGAATATGTTCGTTCGTCTTGGCTCAAATCCACTTGCTGTAAAACTTTTCTCTTCGCGGAAGCTTTGCAATAATTACAAGTGAGATAATGAAATAATTCATCTCCAATACATTTTTTGTCTAATTATTTGCCCAAGTTAGTTGTGGTATTAAGGTAAAAATTAACTCAGTGGGTGGTTGTCACGTAACGTTAGATGACTTAGCAGATTTGACGTGTTTCCCCCTTTTGCAGCGACTTTCCTCTTGCAAGATTTGCAGACAGGGTGCACTTCCTCGATTAAATTGCCCTCGGGACTCTTGTAATAGCCAAAATACGACCATACCTCCGATTTTGTCCTCTTGGATGGCTGAAAAATCTCCCGTGCGCTGTCACTGCCTTCCGCCATGTCTTCTCGCGCAAAAAAACAACATCTGCGCGCCTGCTCGCGCTTGCGTCAGACTGATTCTGGCTGGACAGGATTTACCGCGAGTTTTCAAAATCACGATAATCAAACACGGTTTTTATGATAATTAAATTTTAAACGATAATACTAACCGCCAGGACAATTTATCGTGGTTTATCGTGAAACCGGTAATCGTCCCATCCCTACACATGGCAGTTACTTCAATGCATTTAGGGGTGTGGTCCTGGTCAAGACAATCTCCTGAACTCCAAACTGAATGTCAGAATGGGAAAGAAAGGTGATTTAAGCAATTTTGAGCATGGCATGGTTGTTGGTGCCAGACGGGTATTTCACAATCTGCTCAGTTACTGGGATTTTCACGCACAACCATTTCTAGGGTTTACAAAGAATGGTGTGAAAAGGGAAAAACATCCAGTATGCGGCAGTCCTGTGGGCGAAAATGCCTTGTTGATGCTAGAGGTCAGAGGAGATGGGCCGACTGATTCAAGCTGATATAAGAGCAACTTTGCCTGAAATAACCACTCGTTACAACCGAGGTGTGCAGCAAAGCATTTGTGAAGCCACAACACGCAGAACCTTGAGGCGGATGGGCTACAACAGCAGAAGACCCCACCGGGTACCACTCATCTCCACTACAAATAGGAAAAAGAGGCTACAATTTGCAAGAGCTCACCAAAATTGGACAGTTGAAGACTGGAAAAATGTTGCCTGGTCTGATGAGTCTCGATTTCTGTTGAGACATTCAGATGGTAGAGTCAGAATTTGGTGTAAACAGAATGAGAACATGGATCCATCATGCCTTGTTACCACTGTGCAGGCTGGTGGTGGTGGTGTAATGGTGTGGGGATGTTTTCTTGGCACACTTTAGGCCCCTTAGTGCCAATTGGGCATTGTTTAAATGCCACGGCCTACCTGAGCATTGTTTCTGACCATGTCCATCCCTTTATGGCCACCATGTACCCATCCTCTGATGGCTACTTCCAGCAGGATAATGCACCATGTCACAAAGCTCGAATCATTTCAAATTGGTTTCTTGAACATGACAATGAGTTCACTGTACTAAAATGGCCCCCACAGTCAACAGATCTCAACCCAATAGAGCATCTTTGGGATGTGGTGGAACGGGAGCTTCGTGCCCTGGATGTGCATTAGTGTTGTCAAAATATTCGGTACTTCGGTACCAAGTCGGTACTAAAAAAAATTAAACGTCGCGGTACCAAGTCCCGGTGGTACCGAGTACCCGGTCAAACCCGGTTCTGGACGCGCATGCATGCACGAAGGGCGTGAAGTTGCGTCCTCTTCATGAAAGCGCTGAGACATGGCGACCGGCGGCGCTGCTGATGTGGTGTCTGTGTGTATTAAACTGCAAAACGACTGTTTAAATATGAACCCTGCATGTTCTGCTTGTCTCTGTGTGAATGAACGGTTCAGACGCGCGGTTTCATTTAACGTTACCTCACACACACACACACACACACTGAAGCACGAGTGGCGCTCGCGCTGTTTTCAGTCTCTGCTGCCTCACGATATGGTGACATGATTCACGATTCCATTCATCTCCGAGAATCACTTCATGAGCATTTTACCGTTTCATTTGAGAAAAACGATCGTCATATCATACACACACAGAAACTCAAAGGTCTTCACGACAACCCGTCAAAATAAAAGTTTGGTTTAACTTAAAGAAATTGATTAGGCTACTGTACAATAGATGTAACTACGTCTCCATTAATTAAAAATACAACAACTAATAATAATAATGTGTGGTAGAAGGTTGCTTATTTTTCACTTGATTTTTTTATAAGCAATATTTCTCATTATCATCAATATTTTCGTTTAAACAGCATGTAGCCTTCAATGCTTTCATAAATTTACCATCATAAATAATAAAGTGATTGAATTGAATTTAATATATATATTTTTTTCAAATAGTTAAATAAAATAGTTCAAACTGATTTTGCTGTGGTACCGAAATTGGTACCGAGAACCGTGACATTTTAATGGTATCGGTACCGACTACTGGAATTTTGGTACCGTGACATCCCTAATGTGCATCCCACAAATCTTCATCAACTGCAAGATGCTATCCTATCAATATGGGCCAACATTTCTAAAGAATGCTTTCAGCACCTTGTTGAATCAATGCCACGTAGAATTAAGGCAGTTCTGAAGGCGAAAGGGGGTCAAACAGTATTAGTATGGTGTTCCTAATAATCCTTTAGGTGAGTGTATATATATACCAATTGGCTTCATCACTCTGTCTCCTCTCCACCAGTAAGCTGGTGTGTGGTGGGCATTCTGGCGCACTATGGCTGCCGTCGCATCATCCAGGTGGATGCTGCACATTGGTGGTCGTTGAGGAGATTCCCCCTTCTATGTAAAGCGCTTTGAGTGCAGAGAAAAGCGCTATATAAATGTAATGAATTATTATTATTAAGTATTTGATACACTGCCGATTTTGCAGGTTTTCCCACTTACAAATCATGTAGAAGTCTGTCATTTTTATCATAGGTACTTTTCAACTGTGAGTGACGGAATCTAAAACAAAAATCCAGAAAATCACATTGTATGATTTTTAAGTAATTCATTTGCATTTTATTGCATGACATAAGTATTTGATCACCTACCAACCAGTAAGAATTACGGCTCTCACAGACCTGTTAGTTTCTCTTTAATTAGCCCTCCTGTTCTCCACTCATTACCTGTATTAACTGCACCTGTTTGAACCCCGTTACCTGTATAAGAGACACCTGTCCACACACTCAATCAAACAGACTCCAACCTCTCCACAATGGCCAAGACCAGAGAGCTGTGTAAGGACATCAGGGATAAAATTGTAGACCTGCACAAGGCTGGGATGGGCTACAGGACAATAGGCAAGCAGCTTGGTGAGAAGGCAACAACAGTTGGCGCAATCATTAGAAAATGGAAGAAGTTCAAGATGACGGTCAATTTCCCTCGGTCTGGGGCTCCATGCAAGATCTCACCTCGTGGGGCATCAATGATCATGAGGAATGTGAGGGATCAGCCCAGAACTACACGGCAGGACCTGGTCAATGATCTGAAGAGAGCTGGGACCACAGTCTCAAAGAAAACCATTAGTAACACACTACGCTGTCAAGGATTAAAATCCTGCAGCGCACGCAAGGTCCCCCTGCTCAAGCCAGCACATGTCAAGGCCCGTCTGAAGTTTGCCAATGACCATCTGGATGATCCAGAGGAGGAATGGGAGAAGGTCATGTGGTCTGATGAGACAAAAATAGAGCTTTTTGGTCTAAACTCCAGGAAGAGTTTAGACCTGTTTGGAGGAAGGATGAGTACAGCCCACTGATCTATATGAAGACTGGATAGCTCATGACGTTCTAAACTGCCACCAAGCAGTGAAGCCACCGGAAGTGTTCGAGCGGCCATCTTACGATACCCTACCAGCAGAGGGCTCCAACGGCCGTTATACAGAGATCGGTAGCTCCGACGGCACTTATAAGATGACCCGCTGGGCATCAACAAGTGTAAAACGAAGGTCACAAAAGGATCTTGAAAAACTGCTCACAGGTTGTACTTTAAGCCCATATATAGTAATTTATTTGCACAATTGTCGCTATTTCCGTGTTGTTTAAAAAAAAAGGAATAGCCTGCTATGTTCTTTCCTACATGCTTTCACAGACGTATTCAAGTTTAAACCCAATAAATACGTATTATTCAATGCATTACTTCTTATAAATTTAATTAAATGCGTTTATTTAATATTTTCATGTCAATCCGTGTTCAGTTTGACCACGAACCATGCGCTGTCACTTTAATTCAGCGCCTGCAGCACAAACGATCTCTGCACGCACCGCACAGGACGGGCATCCGCGTGCAGTGAAAGATCCAACCTGTTGACATGGGTATCGTAAAAAAAATATGCACTGCAAACGGAGTAGGCCTATGTGTAAACCCCTTATTTACACTGCACACATCTGCAGCGCATTACGGTTCCGACAATGTTTTATTCCTACCTTCACGCGGTGTCAACTCACACCAGGAGCATTTCCACGTGATTTGCCGATTTGTGGGCGCAATCAGCTCCGGTAGCCGTGTCGCAGCTGTAACGCACCGCTGAAGTGTGCAGTGTAAATAAGGGGTAAATAAGAGGTGAAACAGATATACATTAACCCATACAATTTGTATTATGCATTTCCTGGACATGTTCTTGCTAACTAATCAAATATCTGTAAAACACAATTAGAAAGAGCTAAATTTTAAGTTCACAATTCACATATACTTAATTTTTAGTAAGCCGGAATAATTTCCGACTTTAAACAAATACCCATTTAAATGCTTTGGATGTTTGCGTTGTAAGACTGTTCAGGGAGACTTTAGATTTAAAGACGGTGTCTCGTTATGCAATGTTTTCTTAGTCAAATCATACAATTTCCTATTGATTCAATAGAACGCGTGGGCTCACTAGGGAATTACAATATGGCGGCGCGGTGGCTTCACTGTTTATGACGTCATGAGCTATCCAGTCATTCTATATAGATCAGTGGTACAGCCCCAAGAACACCATCCCAACCGTGAAGCATGGAGGTGTAAACATCATTCTTTGGAGATGCTTTTCTGCAAAGGGGACAGGACGACTGCACCGTATTGAGGGGAGGACGGATGGGGCCATGTATCGCAAGATCAACCTCCTTCCCTCAGAAAGAGCATTGAAGATGGGTCGTGGCTGGGTCTTCCAGCATGACAACAACCCGAAATACACAGCCAGGGCAACTGGAGTGGCTCCGTAAGAAGCATCTCAAAGTCCTGGAGTGGCCTAGCCAGTCTCCAGACCTGAACCCAATAGAGAATCATTGGAGGGAGCTGAAAGTCCGTATTGCCCAGCGACAGCCCCGAAACGGGAATGATCTGGAGAAGGTCTGTATGGAGGAGTGGGCCAAAACCCCTGCTGCAGTGTGCACAAACCTGGTCAAGAACTACAGGAAACGTATGAACTCTGTAATAGGGCTGCAACGATTAGTCGACGTTGTCGACAACGTCGACAATAAATATTTGTCGACAAATATCTTTGTTGTCGAGTAGTCGTTTGATCTCACGTGACCTAATGTAAGGGCCTGCAATCCCGCGATTTGACCGCTACGGCGCTGTAGCGCTAGAGTGTAGAGCAGCCCTTACAAATGCTATTGCGGTAGAAGAAAACACAGCGCGAATTATGACAGTGCAAACGAATCCGAACTAGCAAGGTTTAGGTTTGGGAAAGTTTCACAAAACTTCAAATCAAGAATGCTGTCGTGTTCAATACATGCAAGGCGGAACTTGCTTTTCACGGGAGCACAACATGCACGTGTGCAAGAGGAAACATCCCGGCAAAAGAGGAGCCGGTGAGAAGTGAGTGTTCTCCAGCTTACTAACCAGCGGTAAATCTCTCTTTATTAGAGAATGCAATACTACTAATAATAGTAATAATATTATCAATAGTAATATAATTACAGTAATGTGATGACTTATTTTGCATAGAATAAAGCTTGATCGAGCTTAGGAGTCAGGGCTGTTTTTATTATTGTAACACTATTAGTATATTAGGTATTATTATAGTCTTGCCTGTATTTTGTTCAATAATCATGAAGACTTACAAAACGAGATGTTATATCCTTCCTATGATATAAGAAGGATATCATGGCAGTTACTTTATCATACTATAAATTAAAAGGTGAATGAGAACATCTCTGTCAGCTCAATTGTCATGTAAAAAAAGATTGTAATTTTATTCTTATAATAATTGTTTGCAGATTAATATTTTACCATTCTTTGTGTCCTGAAGTAAATGTCCCTTTTTCTGTTTCAGTTCTAAGAAAAGCAGTGGGCCTATTAAACAATGCTTAGAGAGCATTTGTGTGTGATTTGAGTTGGACCGAAATCTGAAAACTTAAAGAGAATGACCTGTTTATTTGGCTCAAAGTTCATTAAAACAACTATTTCAAAAGCTGAAGTGATTTTATTTTTTTATATTATAGTTAGAATATGTATAACTCAATGTTTTAACTAATTGGAAAAGCTGAATAATCGTTCCAAACTTACTGATTAGTCTGCGGAATAATCGACGATTAGTCGATTAATCGTTCTAATAATCGTTAGATTAATCGATTATCAAAATAATCGTTTGTTGCAGCCCTACTCTGTAATTGCAAACAAAGGTTTCTGTACCAAATATTAAGGTCTGCTTTTCTGATGTATCAAATACTTATGTCATGCAATAAAATGCAAATGAATTATTTAATCATATAATGAGATTTTCTGGATTTTTGTTTTAGATTCCGTCACTCACACTTGAAAAGTACCTATGATACAAATTACAGACTTCTACATGCTTTGTAAGTGGGAAAACCTGCAAAATAGGCAGTGTATCAAATACTTGTTCTCCCCACTATATTCATTTGATGGCAAAAAAAAACTTTTTTTCAACACTTTGGTGTCACATGATTCTTCAAAATCACTGTAATATGTTGTTGTGCTCAAGAAACATTTCTTCATATTTAAAATAAAAACCTTTTGTAACAAATGTCTTTACTGTCACTTTTGATTAATTAAAGATATACTTGCAGGATACAAGTAGTAATTTTATAAGTCCAAACTTTTAAACGGTAGTGTATATCCAATCTTATTTGTTGGTACAGACTAACATGAATGTTAATGGTGTAAACAAACAACACAGAGTAAATGTATGAAAATAGCATACTTCTACTATTACTGATTTATTAATAAGTGATAAGATGGCCCTGGAGTGTATATCCAAAAACATTTCCCATTCAGTGATGCCTATGGTATAAAGTCAAACAGGACTTGATTGTTTGGTTTCTAATACCAAGAACACTAATGTGTACAGTGTAAAGAGTCAAGCCTAAAAACAAGTTTACAATGCCATATTTCTTTGTTAAAAAATAAAAATAAAAAAAAACTTGTAAAGCAAATTAAAGCAATTCCTCCTCACACATTTAAGTTAAAGGTAAGATTATTTTTACCTAATGTCTAACAGTACTGCGTGTATGGCATGATTAATATCAGTGTGCATAAATGAATGAGAAATGGTGCAGTAAACACACATAATGGAAGGAATAATAATTTCAAATGGGTCCCAGGATGATTAACATGTGCAAAATGGTTCAATGGTTTTAATACTGAAACAGTAACAAGAGAAACAAAAAAACAGCAGGAAGGGGGAGGTCAGTCAGTCTTTTGAGAGTCTTAACGTCGAAGCCTAAGCCTCAGATGTTCAATGAAACGAGCGTCTTCTAATTGGCTGAAAGTCTTTATTAACCACATGGCAAAGACTGGTTGGCCATACACTAAGCTGATTCACTCTTTTCCTATGGACTTTATGGACACTAACCATCTTACAAGATTATGCACAACTTAAGTTACCTACAAAAATCAGTATTTCATTTCTGAGGTTATATTCATAAATTAAGCATAAAATACAAAATACCATTGAAAAACTAAATATAGGTTACATATAAAAAATTTAAAATTATAAAAAACATAGATATAAAAACAGAGGAATTTATTACAAAGGCTTTTGGGGCCCCATAGCTTAAATTCCATTTCATTTCTTCCCTGGTTTGTGTCCATATTCAGAATAATTGACAGTATAACAGGCATCCAATCCACTGTGTGTAAATCATTACAGAAGAGTAACGTTAGCTAATAGCTTCTGCCAAGACGACGAGATACATGCAGCTTGTAATGTGAGTTAACAGCTATAACCGGGTGTCAAGTCATCCTCCACCTGTTACAAGGCTGTTATTGGAATAAGTTAAGTACTCGAAATAGTAAACCGTAGATTCAGAGATGACAGAATTGTTACTAAATTTTAACAATGTGTAACCTCTAAACTTGGAAAAGCTGGTCGTACCAGAGCCAATACCTCGCTAAACTATTAGATAAAAAACCCTGACATGTTCCGTCCGTGTCGTGTCAGGCAAATCTAACAAATCTTCAAATCGAATGAGAAAAAGGTATTCGGACCGGTCTCTACCCCAACCCCCATAAGTCTTGCTCCGTGATAGCTCATTAGCTCGCTAGCTGTGGCTGCTACACGATCAACCTCAGTAAGCCCACGACACACTTGTGCGCCACCGTGGCTGCGTCGATCAGTTCACTTCACAGGTTTAATACGAAAAGTTACCGATTACGGCTAAAGTCAGGCAGACGTACCTGTAAATATCGGTGTTTCCTTCAGTGGCTAACAGTGTGTGACAGCAGCTGTATCTCTCACAGGAGAGCCGAGGGTCATCTGACAGACTCTACCCACAATGCTTTGCGAAAAGATCGGGGCGTTTGTTTATGGTGGTCTTCTGCACCAGCAAAAGTTACAATGTTTGATAATGAAACATTTAGAATCAAATACTTCTATAATTATCTCAAATCGCCAATTGTACCTAATTAACGACATTCAGTTTAGAATCATTATTAATGTTTATCCTGCTGCTGAAATTTTACGGAAAAGATTTCCGTTTTGAAGTAGATTTTTGTGGATTCTGCTTTTAGAGTCTAAAACCATTAAACATTTTTTTTTTCCCGGTCACAATTCAGTTCTGACAGGATATTTATGTTTATGTAGATGGTCTCTCAAAAAAGATGTCATTGATGATGTTAAACATTATTATTACTATGGGTAAATATCATACAAAAGCAACCGGAATAGCCGTAAACCCTCGTTATCTTGTTTTAAATATGAATGTAAATGTTTAGCATCCATAAAATACTTAATGTATGAGTATCTTTCCTTCTAAGATTTTGTACATGCTTCAATTTTTTCTCCTTGCAACCCCCGTTCATGTCTGACGATTATGCTTTTGTTCTGAATATGCTATTGTTTATTTTATACACATTAAACTGTTTAATCATTAAAATGATAGATATGAGATTTAATTACGTTATTTGTGTATATTTTCATATGCATATTATTGTTCCATAATTGAGTTTGTAAATTGATATTGTTGAATGCAAAAAGTATGCATTATTAAATAATCCCAAGCAATAATATTAATAGGATTTTAAATATTGTTCTTTTGTGTTTTTTAACTACTTTAATCTATCTCTAGAGCCACAGCCAGATATCTATTGCACACTTGCTTTGCAAGGCTAAAGGGGACCGCTGAAAATTCAGAAAAACCTGCCCTAAATGATGTGAGAGTAAAATTGTCAACTAGCAACATAGATCTATAAATAACCCCAACGCTCAGACCCCATTTTCTATAAGGGACTTTTATTTTGAAACACTCACATCCTCAGACCAAATGCGCCGTTGAGAGGTCGGGCCTATTTAGGGCTTTCTTAAGTTAGAATTTAAACCGTTGGGACACAGCAAAAACATGGGCCTTTAGCTACACACAATCTTGAATGGTAATCTGTGTGTTTGATTAAGTAGGTTTTGTGTCGTCGCAGTGAGAACGCAGCTCTTCGTTTTCGCGGCCGTTGCGGAGGGAGATTGTTATGACATTCTCTTTGTCTCTCGCTGCACAAACCCGAGACTATATTTCTCGCTGAAAGAGCCTCTTTCAGCGATCGGTGCAAATCTAGCTATTCGTTACGACCTTATTCTAAATACTGCTTTTCGCCGACCTGTTCAAGGGGTTGGAACATGTCGTTACACGGTAAACGAAAAGAGATTTACAAATACGAGGCGCCATGGACCGTCTATGCCATGAACTGGAGCGTCAGACCCGACAAACGCTTTAGGCTGGCGCTCGGCAGTTTCGTCGAGGAATACAACAACAAGGTGAACCAAGAGATCCCAGATCGCTCTGCCTTATATCTCTACTTTGTTCTGTGTTCTTATGGCTGCTGACATCCTATCATATAGAGAAGTGTACTCGAAAATGCATAATAACATGGTGTATGGGTGCAGATGAACGGGATTTAGTAATGCCCAGTAACAGAGTGTTTGACATGGATGACATCCATAGAGCACAAATGTATTCCTTGAACATAAGTCATAAGTGTTTTGCCTGATTGCTTTAAAATAACTAACCAAACTGTTATTTGTATCTTGTTTGTGAGTCCTGGTTTGACAGCTGTCAGAAACTCGTACATCATGAATCCAGTAGATTCAATGTGATGTGGACATCAGCTGTTTGTTTTGTGATGTTCAGGTCCAGCTGGTGGGTCTTGAGGAGGAGAGCTCAGAGTTTGTATGCAGGAACACTTTCGATCATCCATACCCCACCACCAAGATCATGTGGATCCCCGACACCAAGGGCGTCTATCCAGACCTGCTGGCCACCAGCGGAGACTATCTGCGCATATGGAGGGTACGCTATGGGAACCATGCAGACACTCTTCTGTTACACATATTCAGACTTTAGTAATGAATGACTGAACTTCAAGACAACATCAGATGAAAATGCATATCAATGCATGTCCCTGGTCTTGAACATTCATCAATGCACAACACATTGGAGTCCCACTTTATATTAAGTGGCTTTATCTACTATGTATGAATTAATCTTTTGATACAACACACTTATTGTGTGTACATAAATTTTACATTCATCATCACCATCAACTTTTATTTCCAGACTCTTGGTCCATTCAGAAGGCACAGACATAACATGCAACATACATAAAATGGATACATACAAAAATATAAGTAGATAAAAATATAAGATATAAATTTTTTTTTAAACTACAATACGGCATTTCTATAAAAGACACTTATACCAGTACACTTATACATTGGAGGTGTTTTTTAAAATAAAAGTACATTGTTATTACAGCTGTAATTAATTTGTTTGTAATTTGTTGACCATTGCCTTACAACTTAACTGACCCTTAAACCTACCAATACCACCAAACCTGTCTCTAACCTTACCCGTATCCCACCTTAATAGCAGCAAAAGTGATTTGCAATAAAATATGAACACAATAAGTACATTGTACCTAACAATTATTTTTTATAATGTAAGTAAAGACGCCTAATATAAACTGAACAAAAAAGTTTTAAAAATTCTACTTAATTATATATTCTGTTCCTCTGATACAACTTTCCTTTTCCACTTACGTCACTTGTGCAATAGGCAAATAGCTGTTTTTTGCTGAATATTGTTTCACTCTGAAGTAATTCAAATGACAGAAGTTGCAAATTGCATTACACATTGACTTATATGACATTGAAATGTCTTATGATTTAAAGATCGATTATTAAATTTAAAGTGAACATGAAATTATGTTCACAACCCATTTACTTCTATGTTGTGGGGCTTTATTGGTCAGGACTTGATTAAATCCATCTGTAATTGATTTCTTGGTGAAAGGTCTCATATTTCAAATAAATGAATTGATGAATTGTTCACAATAAGACTAGGAATGTGTATTAAGAAAGTAAAATTTATTTTAATTTAACTTTCAATGATCAAAGACTCTCTAGCTTTAATACTGTGAAGCAGAACTGTAGAAACACAAACACTTAAATGAAGTGAACTGTCTGTATCTTGTTGTCAGGTGAATGACACGGAGACTCGTCTGGAGTGTCTCCTGAATAATAACAAGAACTCTGATTTCTGCGCACCTCTGACCTCTTTTGACTGGAATGAAGTGGACCCCAATCTTCTGGGTAAGAGAACATGTAGTCAGTCAAGTCACCTTCATTTATATAGCACTTTTAACAATATCGATTGTTTCAAAGCAGCTTTACAGTGATAATAGGGAATTAAAGTAACAGAGATTGTTTTGGCTTTACAGCAGCTCTAGAATAAAGTTATTGTCCTGCTAAAGTTAGTTTTGATTGATTCACTTCAGCCCGCTAACACGACACTGTTCTCACAGAAAACCCTTAATGCGATCCGGCCGCTCATTTGCACAAAACAGTGCCTGGTGGCTCGAGAACGCAAACCATAAAATAGGATCCAAGGTACAAGCCATCGCTTCCGCGTAGCCACGTGAACCGGAATTATCCCGACAACGTTTTATCTGTACAAAGTAGGGATGAGTCGCGATCTTCGAATAGTCGAACTGCGTTCGAAATTCGATCATAAAATTGTTTATTCGAATATCGTTATATTTTCGCACAATTCCAATGTGACATAATTGACGGCGCGCCTACTGTCACAGATCGCGCAGCAGGGTATTTTCGTGTCGGGGACACAAGGTGTCACTAAAATGAATGAAACCCCCTCCTGCGCGATCTAGGATACCAGCGTTTTATACATAGTGTAAACAAACAACAGAAGAAGCATTGTCATGACCGTTAACTCTGCGCCCAACAGTGGTGGGTAGTAGACTAACCTTTACTGTCTATGGTAGTAGTAACCGTCTATGGTAGTAACAAAGTAGGCTACATTTACTTCACTACGTTGGGCGACGTTCTTCTCGTTACTTTATTTTAATGCAATACATGTTGTTAAATGCATAGTTTATTCCAAGCGCGCGGTGTCTTTTTTATGGGCATGAGCGATGCTCCATTCACAAATGAATCACTCTTTTGAGTCGATTCTGTTCAAAGACTTCATCAAACAAGTTGGCAGATCTGTCTAAATCGGTTCGCGAATCAGTTTGAATGATCTGTTCAGTTCCTCGCGCACTGAATCGTCTGAAGCGCTTTCAATTCACACTCGACACAGAGTCGTAACAGGAAGATTTAAGAACATCAAGAGTGTTGGATGAAGTGGCCGTGGACCTACAGTTTAGTCTAGTGAAAGCAAATCTGCAAATGCATCATATTTTTGCCAGCGATGAAGATCTAGTTGAACATCTTCATATGATGTCTGTGAATGAATGATTCCACAGGACGATACATTGTAGTTCATTTCATTCAGGTAATACATTTTACAACCAAACAGATTATTACTCGACGATAGCACTACAAGTATGATGACATTATCCGTTTTTTGGACATATACATTAATTTATAGGCTACATTAAATAAGCTACCATTGTCCAGTTTATGAAATGAACACCCGCCATCCCGCGGTAATGTGTGTGTGTGTATTGCGCAGTGGCACACGAATAGTTTTGATTGAAACTAATTTGTTTAAAAAGTAGGCTTTTGCAGTAACAAGGCAGGTTTGCATAAAATCATTATGACTTTTTTTTTTTATCTAACGAGCATCTGGTTTGGCGATGCAAAAACGGACTGTCGTGCTTATTTTTTTTCTTTCTTCTATGTTAACTACCGGTATGTTAAAAAAAACGACGAAAACATGTTAATTGTTCGAATAATAAACAGTATTTTTGAAGATAAATCGCTAAAGATATAATTGGCCTCCCTTTCTGTTATTGTGCGTTTTTTTTTTTTTTTTTTGATTTTCGAACGATAATCGACTTTTGCTCCTCGATTTTCGAATGGCATTTTTGGCAGAAATTCACATCCCTAGTACAAAGGTGAGGGGAAGGGAAGGAGGCCTTCACAGGGGAGAGACTAGTTGACACTTAAGGACTGCGTTGTCGTCGTGTCCAGGCAGGTCCTTCATCAGATCCGGATACGGCCTGTATCCGGCGGACTGCGGTAAACCTCGGGATAAACAGAGAGACTATTAGCATGTAGAATATTAGCGTAGACGCCATTCTTCTTATGATGTAACGAGTACATCAGGATTTATGGGAAGTGTTCCCGTATCTGGCTGACCTAATCTATGCAGCCTAACATTGAATTATAGAAGTCTATTGTGTTATGTGTATGCTAGGTCAAAGAGATGTGTTTTTAGTCTAGATTTGAACTGACAGAGTGTGTCTGCTTCCCGGACAATGTTAGGAAGACTGTTCCAAAGTTTTGGTGCTAAATAGGAAAAGGATCTACCGCCAGCAGTCGATTTAGATATTCTAGGTATTATCAACTGGCCAGAATTTTTAGATCGCAATAGGTGTGAAGGACTATAATGCGTTAAGAGCTCGCTCAAGTACTGCGGAGCTAAACCATTTAGTGCTTTGTAAGCAATCAGCAATATTTTAAAATTTATACGATGTTTAATAGGGAGCCAATGCAGTGTTGACAGAACCGGGCTAATATGGTCATACTTCCTGGTTCTGGTAAGAACTCTAGCGGCTGCATTTTGGACCAGCTGTAGTCTGTTTATTAAGCGTGCAGGGCAACCACCCATAAAAGCATTACAATAATCTAGCCTTGAGGTCATGAACGCATGAACTAACTGTTCTGCATTTGTCATTGAGAGCATATGACGTAATTTAGATATATTTTTAAGATGGAAAAATGAGTTTTTACATATACTATTCACGTGACTTTCAAATGAAAGATTACACACCCAGGTTTCTAACCGACGACGAAGACTTGATGACCTACGACGAAGACCATCATGTGTTAGACAGTATAGTTAGTATGTGAGGACGTTTTTTGTCCAATAATTAGAATCTGTTTTTTTTTTTCAGAATTAAGTAGTAGGAAATTACTGGTCATCCAATTTTTTATATCAGCTATGCATTCCATTAATTTTGTGAATTGGTAAGTTTCGTCAGGGTGTGAAGAAATATAGAGCTGAGTATCATTAGCATAACAGTGAAAACTAATGCCATGCTTCCTAATGATATCTCCTAAGGGTAGCATGTACAGAGTGAACAGCAATGGTCCTAGTACTGAGCCTTGTGGTACGCCATACTGAACTTTTTATCAATAAGACATCTCTTCATTTACTGCTACAAACTGATAACGGTCAGATAAGTATGATTTAAACCATGCTAATGCAATTCCACTAATGGCAACATAATTTTCAAGTCTATTTAAAAGAATGTTGTGGTCAATAGTATCAAATGCAGCACTAAGATCAAGTAACACTAATAGAGAGATACAACCACGATCAGATGATAAGAGCAAATCATTTGTGACTCTGATGAGAGCAGTCTCAGTACTATGGTACGGTCTAAATACTGACTGAAAATTCTCGCAGATACCATTTCTTTCTAAAAAGGAACATAGTTGTGAGGATACTGTCTTTTCTAGTATCTTTGACAGAAAAGGTTGATTCGAGATCGGCCTGTAATTGACTAATTCTAGATCAAGTTGAGGTTTTTTAACAAGCGGTTTAATCATAGCCAGCTTAAAAGTTTTTGGTACCTATCCTAATGACAAAGATGAATTAATGATATTAAGAAGAGGATCTATGACCTCTGGAAGCATCTCTTTCAATAGCTTAGGGCAGGGCTATTCAATTAATTTGGAATTGGGGCCAGTTCATGAAACTGAGGCAAAATAAGGGGCCGGAGAATATGAGTAATTATGGTAATAAATAAAGAAATTACAACAACATACTGAAGGAATCAATATATTCTATTTTGTAAATGCAGAACAACATATGCACATTGTGATGCACTAAGACTCATAGGCCAAGGGAATTTTTACATTCAAATGGCAATACAATGTTGAAAAATCAGAGACACAGATAATTAGAGAAATGCAATTAACCAACAGAAAACATCCACTTAATTGCACATAACTGTAACAACACAACTTTACAGCTTGTTATCCTCAACAATGAGGAGATAAATTTCAGTGTTAAAAGTAAAGAGGGAAATAATTCTCAGAAACATCAAACTGTCCCCTTTCTCCACTGGCTAAAAACAGAAATGCAGCTAAATGGTAACTGAATACAACTCAGTCTTTTTTACTTCTATAAAAATCCATTCAGCCGATCTCCGGTTCTGGCGGTACCACTTTTAGCATAGCTTAGCATACATCATTGGAGTTGACAAGACCATTAGCATTTCTCAAAAAAAAAATGACCAAAGAGTTTTGATATTTTTCCTATTTAAAACTTGACTCTTCTGTAGTTACATCGTGCACTAAGACCGACGGAAAATGTAAAGTTGCGATTTCCTAGGCTGGTATGGCTAGGAACTATACTCTCATTCCTGCGTAGTAATCAAGAAACTTCAATGCCGTACCATGAGTGCAGCAGGCGTAATGATATGACGCAGCGCCTGAAAATAGGCCACCTTCCGTCAACACAACGGAACTATTTTCAGGCGCTGCGTCATATCATTACGCCTGCTGCACTTCAGGATTTAGCATTAAGCTTTGTATCAGTAGAAAATTAGTAGTATTTTCGAATTACCCTGCTTCCCCCCCTCATATCCCCCTGATATGAGAGAAAAATGAATTTTTAGTCTGGAAAAAATCCTCCGATGACGTCATTTTGCGTCATCGGAGGATTTTTGTGCCAGAGGCTAAAGACTACAGCCAGTGTTCCGCATGTGTTTTCACCACGCCCATATGGGGCGGGATCTCACTCACAGAATGTAAAGATAGTGTCAGCCATCTTTCTGTAGAAGCTAAGCTAACAGGCTCTTGCCTCTTGGTATGTGTAGAAAGTTTGTATAGTAGGCTAATCACGATGGCAGAAGGCAGAAGGGGATTTCGAAGATCTGTTGCGAGAATCTGATGCTCGCGGCTACCTGTACGAGCCGCAATACAGCGATAAACAGTTGCGGGAGATGGAGGAACAAGAGGCGGCCGGAGCGAGACCTGAGCCCGACCAGACTCGAGCTGAGGCGGACTGGCGCCGTGTCAGTGCTCTCGCTGTGCGCCTATGGTAACAGATAGAGTCCTATTGCTGTCGCGAATCTTTTCTTCTGGGCGAGATCGCTGAATCCGCAGAGCTTTGAGTGTAAAAGTGTTAATATTAATTATTTTTTTAATTAAAAGTTATAACTCACATTGGTTGTGGTTCTTTTTATAAACCTTTTTATGTTACTAGAGTATGGATTAGCCTAGATAATGTATTAGCTTAGAGAAATAGTGATTTCAATTGGAGGAAAACAGTTCATATGCAGAGCTACTAAGCTACTCTGTTGACATGGTCCTGCCTTGCATCATATTTTTAATGTGAAAGTCTAAGTTGTGTTATATACATTAGGCTAGTACATCCCGGTACAACGCAATTTAGAACCATTTCGATGGAAATTTATCAAAATAACTCACGATGTATCAAAGCAAGCCTAGTTGTATCCATTTTTCGGATTCTGCCGCCTGTAACCGGTAGGCGTGGTTTGAGAGTGGCCTCGTAAGGGCAGCAAAGCAAGTGCATTCTGGGAGTTGTTGTCTTTCAGCCACATGATGAAAAAATACATTTTCTGCCTTTCAGTCTAGAATGCTTCAATTTAAAAAATAATTTCACATTTCTACTATATAAATGACCAATATTAAATACACATTCATCTTCACAGAGGTGAAGTATCCCTTTAAGCGCAAAGGAGCAACTGTGTCTAAAGTGCTGGAAAAGAGAGAGTCAAAAGTTTCTGACGCAATATCGAGTTCTTCGAAGCTATCTGGGATGCTGAGGAGATGAAAATGATCAGGAATATTATTAATAAAGTGATCTTTAGTGGCAGAAGTGACCGTCTAACATATTTGTAACACGGAGTCGACTTTGCAGCCTTGGCTATATTATGTTTACACGAGACTAGATAATGATCTGAGATGTCATCGCTCTGCTGTAGAATTTCAACGGCATCAACATTAATTTCATGCGATAATATTAGATCTAGAGTATGATTACGACAGTGAGTGGGTCCTGACATGTGTTGTCTAACTCCAATAGAGTTCAGAATGTCTTTAAATGCCAATCCCAATGCATTTTTTTCGTTGTCTACATGTATATTAAAATCACCAACAATTAGGGCTTTATTTGCAGCCAGTACTAACTCTGATAGAAAATCAGCAAATTATTTGATAACGTCTGTATGGTACCCTGGTGACCTGTATACAGTAGCCAGCACAAATCTGAAACGTGATTTATCATTTACACTAGATTAGATGGTGTTACATTAAGCACCAACACTTCAAAATAATTATATTTAAAACTAGACTTCTCAGTAATTCAGACAGATAGTCACAGCCTATTTGTTTGGCTGTGCTGTGATTAAATTGATTAAAAATTATTTCCATTAATAAATGTTCTCTTGGTAACTGACTAAAATAAGTTTAGTTGAAGTACTAAAATTATTAAAACTATAAGCTAAATAGAAGTAATAATAAAAGTTAATAGAAAAGCTAATAAAAATGACAAAAGCACACAAAATTACTATTAATAGCTACCATAATAGTATATGTTAGGTTGCCAGGTTTTCCCCCCCACCCTCATTACATGGCTTGGGACTCACACACACTCATTCACACCTAGAGCCAATTTGGCATGTCCAGTCCACATAACAACAGGGAGAACATGCAAACTCCACACTAGAGCTGCGCAATAAATCAAAATATCGCAAATGTACATTTCGTGATATGCATATCGCATCGGCTTGCAATAATTGGGGTCATAAACCAAAAACAAAGACACACTGCTCTTGACTGAATAACTTTTTGTGGCTTTAATAAGAATCAGTGTACATTTAATTCATACAGTGAAGATTAAGCAGCATTTTATTTTTATATTTGATTATTCAGTTTCTGTTGTTAAATAATCCTAATGTAGGCCTACCTGAAACCCTAAACACCTTGGTTACACTGATGTTAAAATTACACTTATTATGCTAGAGTAAAACACTGCTGTTCACTTTCAGAAGTTGTAGGGATGCTTTCTTCTGACAATAAGAATGTGAAAAATGTATGTTGGTTATATCATTTTAAATATAATTTAAGTTTATTTTCATCATTTAAATCTCACTTTAAGCATTATCATAGCGAAAATTGCATTATTTAATGAGTTATCGCAAATCGTGCAGTCTTACTCCGCACAGAAAGGACTCTTGGCTCATCCGGGGCTCGAACCGTGGATCTTCTTGCTATGAGGCGACAGTGCTACCCAACACACCAATAGTATAAATAATACTTAACACTGTTGTTTGGTAGGTTTTTTTTTTTGTTTGGTTTTTTTAAATACTATCAGGTTGTCGTCATGTATGTGTGTGTTTTCTGTTTTTTCAGGCACCTCTAGTATTGATACCACCTGCACGATCTGGGGTTTAGAGACAGGACAGGTTCTGGGAAGGGTCAACCTGGTGTCAGGCCATGTCAAAACACAGCTAATCGCTCACGACAAGGAAGTGAGTAAAAATTCACCTTAGGACTTCAGATTCTCATCTTTTAACTGGCGGGACATTTTCTATCACTCTACTTTTGTGTACTTTGTTGCTTTCTTTGTATAAATCAAGCATTTTTGTTGGCTTTAAGGTGTATGACATCGCATTCAGCCGTGCGGGTGGCGGTCGGGATATGTTTGCGTCTGTGGGAGCCGACGGATCTGTGCGCATGTTTGATCTGCGGCACCTGGAGCACAGCACCATCATCTATGAGGACCCTCAACACCACCCGCTGCTGCGCCTGTGCTGGAACAAACAGGACCCCAACTACTTGGCTACTATGGCCATGGATGGCATGGAGGTCTCTCTTTTAGTCCATTTTACTTTATTAGTACATTTGTCCTCATCTTTACTCATGTCCCTCACTTTTTGCTGTTGTATTATTGTCAGGTGGTGATTCTGGACGTGCGTGTGCCGTGCACGCCAGTGGCTCGGCTCAATAATCATCGTGCCTGTGTGAACGGTATCGCATGGGCGCCACACTCCTCCTGCCACATATGTACAGCAGGTTAGAAACCAGCCCGTTCACATGCACACATACTACAATACAGTATGTGTGTGGATGAATATATATATATATATATATATATAAATATATATATATATATAAATAAATGCATTTATTCAGCAAGAATGCATTAATTTGATCAAGAACGTTTTTAATTTTTCAAATGATCCTGATATTAAGCAGTACAACTGTTTTCAACATTGATAATAAGAAGAAATGTTTCTTGAGCATCAAATCAGCATATAAGAATGATTTCTGAAGGATCATGTGACACTGATGACTGAATTAATGATGCTGAAAATTCATTTTACCATCACAGGAATAAATTACATTTTAAAATATATACAAATAGAAACCCGTAATTTTAAATTGTAATAATATTTTACAATATTACTGTTTTTACTGTATTTTTGATCAAATAATAAATGCAGCCTTGGTGAACATAAGAGACTTCAAAAACACTAAAACATCTTACAAACCAGTTTTTGAATGGTGTTTGTGTATACAATTTGCGTTAATAATAGTATATTCTATTTGGACTAAATGTTCAAATAATATTAAAATATGAATGGTCCGATAGGGAATGTGTCAGTTCTGTTATCCTTATTGTTGATGTTTTTGTTGCGTCAGTATAAAGGTCCGTTCACACCAAGAACGATAGCTGTAACGATATCTATATTAGTGTTCACATCAGCGGACAATTTCGTTGTTTATTCTAAGCGTGCGCTGCAGTTTTGTGGGCTGCAAATTTAAAAGCTCAAGCTCTTTAAAGCAGGATGGATTCTGATTGGCTGTCAATGTTTTCGTTGTTCATCAGCTTGGCTAAATTGAAATCTGAAAGTGATTCCATCGATTTCGTTTCTCTATATACGGTTATCGATATAGTTGTGGTGTGGACTATTTCTAATGCTATTCTTTTATATTTAGAATGATTTTAGATTTTTATAACTGAATCGTTATAGTTTTTGTCCTTGGTGTGAACAGCCTTAAGACTGTAGCAGCCGTGACAGTGCTGTTTCATTATAAGTCTTCTTTACCTGGCCCCCCTTTTCTTTTAAATCCCACTGTAGCGGACGATCACCAGGCTTTGATTTGGGACATCCAGCAGATGCCGCGGGCCATCGAGGACCCCATCCTGGCCTACACGGCCGAGGGAGAGATCAACAACGTACAGTGGGCCTCCACTCAGCCCGACTGGATCGCCATTTGCTACAACAACTGTCTGGAGATCCTGAGGGTGTAGAGCCGAGGCTTAAAGTGCCCCTGTGCTTCCTGTGGGGGGCATCGCTGGGAAAGGGTCTTTAATAAAGCAGAGACTTGTTTTCTAAAGTTCCTGAGGTCTAGAGATTTCAAGCGGGAAACGATATGAACGGGCCTATGGGAACAACGGTCTGAACAATGTGTGTACAACTTTTGTCTGGAAGAATGAGACGGCGTGAATGAGTATCTGTGTTTCTGCACATTATATTGGTCTGTTTTCCTACCTGCTGTCCCAGAGTCCTCATCATGGGATCTTAAACACATCTGTAATTACTATGATTCTTGGCCATTTGTGTTGGGAGAGATACATGTTTATTCAGTTTGACCGGTAAAAACTAGGATTGTAAAGATTTGCCAACATGGACATCCAAAACAACCATTTTATTAAGATGTAATTACTTCAAAGATTGATACAGTTTTAAAGAGCCTCTGAACTTCAGATCCTGCTTATCATTTCAGGAAGGTGCCATTTTTTTTTTTTTTTTTTAGCTTTGGAAACTTAAATACCGTAGTATGGGGATAAAATGCTTGACGTCACTGCAAAACATTCATAATAGTTCTTCAGACACGCTCATAACTCACATAGCGGTTAGTTGCATTGTTGACGTCAGTGTTTGAGTGGAGGATATCTTGAGCAAAATGTTATTTCTTTTAAAGATGCATTACTGCTCACTAATTGTGAGAAAGCTCCTGTTATATTTTTCCCATGTTAGTTTTCAAAATAAGTCAGTCCCCTTTCAGCATGCTTGTGCTTGAAGTGAAATATGTACTGTATACATATATAAATATTATGTACAAGGTAGGACAAACGTGTCACTTTTCAAGAATCATTTTGCATTGCGAGTCATTTGGTCTGTTCATGTTATTCATTGTTCTGTTGTTATGCAAATATGATGTAGTAGTGACGCCACTCTTCGGTCAAGACCGAAGTCAAAAGTGAGTTTGCAAGGCTGTGTGGGATCGTCATCCTCACCTCACACTCTTAGATGGAGTGCTTATATGTAAGTAGTTCTCTGTGTGTCCAGCCATAATGCTTTTCTATTAATAAACTCACTTAATAAACTCTTGTTCTTTCATAAAGCTTACAGTGGTAATTCATCATGTAATGGCCAGACAACTAACATTTTGGTATGCTCAATATATTGATTGTTGGTGGATGTTACAGATTGGTTTTATTTGGTTAGAGGAAATGAGCATGCATGATTAAATATCTATTTTATATTTTGATTTAATTTTCTTGATAAAAATTTCTATGATCTAACGCTCAGTTTATAAATACTAATAATAACACTGTTGAATGTAATCTTTAGCAAAATATAGAAATTAATATCCGTTTTTCATAGTTCATTATAATGTTGTAATGCCTGAATTCACTTTTAAAAAGCATTTAAAAAACTTTTATTTAGATAAAATAGTAAATGTGTGTGGATAGATACATAAATAGTATGTAATAGCCAGCTATCGCTTATAACCAGTGTTATCTTTAAAACTAAAATTATAAAAAGAAAATGTTTTTGGTATTGGAATAAAGCTGAAATTAAACGACTATACGAAAAACTTAAAATAAAAAAACCTAACTGAAATAAGTAGGCTAAAGTACTAAAATTGCTAAACCAGAAACAAAAAAGAGGCTAAATAAAAATATAAAATAAAAATGATACAAAATTACTAAAACAGACTAAAAATTAAAATAGAAGCTAATTCACAATATTAATATATTGCATGAAGTACTAAACGCTGATTATAACTTGAAAATAATGATAAGCTTGACTATTTTAATATCAGTGCATCTCTAGTAAAAATGAAAATTAAGAAAACCAGACCAATGAAAATAAGGACAAATAATATTGATAGCTTAAACCCAGTACAACATTAGTACTTCTTTATAAATAACATTTAATCTAAAAAATATTAATAATAACAGTTGTGTGCTTTTGGAAACCTTGACAGTCCAACGAAGGTTTCTAGTCATTTTACATACATTCATCTGCTTACATTGCAGAGGTGAAATTTTACAAAAGCAGTCCTTCACTTTCAAATCAGAACGTCAAGAATTCGTGAGAAAATTCTCAGAGACAGATCGCAAGTCTAAACATATCCACACACAGTCACACCACCCGTCAGCAGTTAAAATAACCACTTCAGTGACAGAAATATCATTTCATAACCCTGAATTCATGCCCATTTGGTTACTGAATCCAAATATATACAAAGATTCATTTTGTGCCAGTCATTTGATGTAGTAATACAGTAGATTTGGGTTATATATATACACACACACACACACACACTCTCTCTCTCTCTATATATATATATAGTTTAAAATGATAAAAATCTATACATTGAAAAGAAAATCAAGCACATTTGCAATATCAGTACACACAAGCAACTCATACTTTTAAAGCCCGGGTATGTGTCATATTTGTCCTGGTTTCAGTGATGCTGCTGCCTCAAGAGGATCTGCCTCGAAATAACAGCTGACACAAGAAGACAGGATGGAGTTTAGAACGTAAAGACAAATCTCAAACCAGACAAAACATTTACATGATGGTGTCAAGTGATCATAATGTAGCATCCCTCTTTGACTCTTTGATCTTGTCTTTATTGCCAACTGTGCTTCTCTTCATATTCGATAACAAAAAAGTTGAGAGGTGTTACAAAATACTCTCGCATCAGAGGAAAAAAATCCTGCTCTTAATGAGAAGGGATATGAGACAAAACACCTCAGAGATTCAGAGAAATCTACTGGACGCCCTTGTAACTAAGGAGTAATATGAATGCATTTATTGCAGAAGTGCAATATTGAGCAGATTAAAAAAGGAAAACCATGAAAATGTGGTAGATGCGTCTTAGAACAGAGAGTAGTCTGTTTTTGGCCTCTAGCTTCCAGGTAAGACTGGATCGGACATGTGCCTCTGGATTTCTGGTGATCCCTCCAGTGTGCTTGGATTCTCCAGACTGTCCGGGAGTGATGGGAAGCGCAGGTTTCTACACAGCAGTCCCGGGGGCTGTAGATGAGGCTCTCCTGTGGGCACAGCTAGCTCTGTCTCTGGGGACATGGACATGGTGTCATTGGAGGCAACTGTCAGGTGGATCCCACTGGACAAAGAGTCTGGAGACTTCTCTTTGAAGCTGTACAAGTCAGGGCTCTGTGTAATGTGGAAAACAGGTTTGGTTCAATACAGTCGTGCAACATGCTCACTACAATGATTAAAGAGCTAACAACAGAGATCAGTCTATCTCGCTACAGTCGCTATATTACCAAAGTCTGAAAGAGGATTGTCATATTTGGGGGGTCATCAAAAAACGTTTTCAAAAGAGGGTTAATTTAGAGACAAGGCAACATACAGCATCTCAATATTTGTATGAGTGTTTTATTTCCTCCTCCTTTTACTGTTTCCTCCTGTGCTATACGGTTTCATTGCTCATTAATGATAACTGCGATTAATCTATGTAATATGCGATTTACAAACCCACTTGTAAATATCACACCCTCCCTCTCTCAACCTACCTTGCCAGGCGATGTACTGTCAGAGATCTGTAAAGAGGGCATAGTGGTATGCGTTGCTGTAGTGTACAGGCTGGTGGGGTGAGCGGGGTGGGCCAGCGGTTCTGGGGAAACGGCGCTGTAGGCGGGGGGTACAGGTGCCATCTGCCTCTGCAGCAACTGCAGGATCACATTTATATCTGCTGTCATCCTGGTCTCCAGTCTTTAGAGAGAGAGAGAGAGAGAGAGAGAGAGAGAGAGAGAGAGAGAGAGAGAGAGAGAGAGAGAGAGAGAGAGAGAGAGAGAGGGAGAGAGAGAGGGAGAGGTTGGAAGGCAAATGCAGACTTTGCATTTAAAGCTTGTTTTTTCTTTGGACGTCGGACCTGTTGAGTTGCGACTGCAGCAGCTCCAGGCGGGCTTGCAGTTGGTTCGGTCTGTCCTCAACAAAGGGGCTGTGATGGTGGTAGCAGGCCTGCACTGCAGAGGAATGTCTCTTACTCTCAGAGTACTGACTGGCCCTGCGGTCGGGCAAATAGCTGTATAACCCCGACACATTCAGAGGAGCTGCTGTATGGATGAAGAATGACAGAATAATGGACAAGACCAAAATGATTAGAAAATGTCACACAAATTTGCAGATAAAAAAAATAAACATTAGCTAAATACCAATTTGCATACTTCTACCAAGTACAAAACGTATACTGCACTGGCTATGGTACAGGTGGCATGACATTTTTTTTCTAAATGTATTTGCATGTTCTAGATCGTATCCATGCATAATTGATGATTCTATTTTTAACATTTCTTGACCTCATAGTTTTTAATCAAAATTCCCAAAAAAGATTTTTCTCATAAATGAATAGTACTTTTGAAAATTGTTTAAAATAATGTCATATCAGTAGCATAATAAGAGTAAAAGCTGTTTTATTTTATTCGCTTCATAGGATCACATGATCAGATGAATTCCACCTGCTCTACATGATTTAAGCTGGATTCAAAACTCGGTGCAACACAGGCTCAATAGAGGCTCGTTGCCTCTACCTAACTTTTTTTTACATCATTTTCATACGCAATAGAGCTTTAGCCTTTTAGCGGCACTTCCCAGACATCTTATTTCCGAACTACTGTGCATGAACCTGCTTAATAAAATGTTGGCACTGTCACTTTTATCCGTTCTGGAGAAAATCGAATGTGAATCGAACTTACTGGAAATTTCACTTTGAAACTGCTGCAAAATGTACAAGCAACGTAATAACATTTTTACAAAAATGTCACCACAGGCACATATTTTTCATGACCCGGGGTTGATATTATGTTCAGTGTGCTGTGATTCAAGAAGCACCAATCCTTCTACCTGTGTACGGATGTACCCCTCCCAGTGTTCCTCCCGTGGCAGAAGCTGTGCTGTTGCCCGGGGGCAGATGGCTGACTGCAGAATGAGAGTATTCCTGCATCTCTGTCCCTGGTGAGTACATCTCCCCTCGGTCGGACACCAGGGGCTTCATGTCCTCCTCACTGGACAGGGAAGCAGCACTGGCATTGCTGCATAACTCATCCCAGTGTGAGAGCGGTATTGCCCCCCGATGGTTCCCCACAGGGGAACAGGACTGGACTGGGTACGTGTCCATTCCATCTCGGTCCATCCCATCTGGGTGATTTAAGAGAGAAGAGAAAGATCAAAATAGTATAGTCCTGCAGAAAAATATTTTTTGTGGCCCTCGTAGACTAGATAGGCACCATTACCAGGCCGATTTCGCTGTAGGGGGTTCCTCCGATGTCTGGGCCGACGGTACCCACAGTCTGAGTCCTCGCTTGGGGTTTGATGCATGATTCTGTCTGCCTGATACACACAAGCTTCAGTAACTCACATAATTACAGAACACGTACGGAAACATGAATAAAGACTTGCTATCATGCAATGTATTGTGTGTTTGAGTGGCTTACATCTCGAAGGTTGAATGTGATTTCCAGGTTGCTCCAGAAGTTGTCTGAAAAATCGGGGTACATGTCCAACACTTCCAGCAGGTCGTCTCTCAGGATCTTGTGCAGGTCACAGTACGTCAGAGCCCTCACGTCCGCACTTGATTTCCCTGGCCTGGCGTATAGACTGATGGGCTCCCCAAAAATGTCATTCTTACCTACAGTGAAAACAGGACGAGAGGCAGGTGGTTGGAATAATTGGAAGAGAATAGAAATAGAGAAAGAAGAACAATAACAGTTGGGTGCCAAATACTGTAGGTGTCACATCCACCAGCTGGAGTGCCCTTGATCTCCACCAGAGGGCACTCCTCCCTAGTCCATTGGCACCACTTCATGGACTACATTTCCCAGAAATCGCTGCCCGGTCTCATCATCCCTGATTGTTCTCAGCTGTTTCTCATTACCTTGTCAGTCCCTGCCTATATAAACCTGGTTCATTCAGAGTACGTTTACACGACAATGATGTGCTAAGAAACTAAAATGTTTTTTCTTTGTACAGATGACGGCTTTATCAAACCGATCCCCATCCACACAAATCTGTGAAAATGCTGCATATATGCATGCCGGACAAGTAGTTGACGATGTCACTTTGTAAATAAAGACTACGCGCACATTTTTCTCCCGAACGCACAAGCCTATAGACACAAATTACATAATCTATCTTTTTTTTGTCCAATTTTCTTTCTAAGGATGTTAATCTTGATAATACTGTATTATTATTTTGTCTTCTGGGTAAATTTCATCTTCACAAAGCCAGAATCATTCACTGTAATCCCAATTTTAGAATGTTCTCCTTTGATATAAAGTCCCTTTTTACTTCCTTTAAGACAATGCCACAAATGCTTCGGAAACATAGATCATCCTTGAGTCTGGTGTAAAGAACCTTTAATTTTTCATGATGACAAAATGTTATACTGTGTTGATTTGTGTAATTCTTATAAACCACTTGTGATGAATCATGATGTCTGTATGCCCCCCTTATTTCTTACTGTTAATATCTGTATCCTTTAATTTGCAACAAAAAAAAGCCTATAGACTAAACACATACTACGCATGTGCATGACATCACCGTTTTCACAGATTCGAGGTTTTGTAGTTTACACGGGGTTGATAAGGGTGTCGGTTTCAAAAAACATTCACATTGAAATCCGTTTTCAAAAGTTTGCGTTTTCAGGGCACCAAAACGCTGTTGTCGTGTAAATGAACATCCAAAACTCATAAAAAGTATTCCGTTTTTAGTTAAAAGCGGTGTCGTGTAAACAGCCCCTAAGTCACTCTTGGTTAAGTCTTGTTTGTGTCACCACACAGAATTTCCAAGCGCTCTGTCTTTCGTTTTTCATGTTTATGGTTTTGACTTTCTGCCTGGTTTCTTGGTTCTCCCTGTTTGCCTGTGTTCCTGTGCCCTGTTATTGTTTAGACCGTTTACCCTCTGCTTTTGACCTTTTGCCTGTTTATTGGATTACGTCTTTGGATTGCCCTTTAATAAAATACTGCATTTGGATCCTCAACCTTGTGGATGCTCAACCTATTGTATGTTGGGACCCTACACTGCTGACACAATATAATTGTAATAGTATTTCACAATAGTAGTGTTTTACTTTATTTATGATCAAATAAATGCAGTTTGGTGAGCATAAGAAACTTCTTTAAAACAAAATAAATAAAAATAAGCCAATAAGATCCAGTTACATCAACTTTCTGTGCAAAACTGACACAATAAATGTGAAGTTTACTAAAGTTAAGGCAGCAATTAAACTTTATTTTTCAAGCTGAAGTGAGTTCAAATTAATGAAGAATGAAGCAAAAGATAAAAACAGAATTAGGCAGAATTCCAACCTAAAATGGCCACCACGACATCCTCTCTGAGGATCTCTATGGAGCCGCGGGAGATGAAATATAGTGCGGTCAATACGTCTCCACTGTGCACCAGAGTGTCTCCAGGTGGGGCATGGGTGGTCTTAAAACGCATGGCCAGAGCACGCAAACAACCCTTGCTCGCCCCCCGGAATGCCGTACAGTTCTGCAGCAGACTGCGGTTCAGATGCAGACAGATGTCAGCTTGCAGACACTCCGGAAAACCCTTTAACACCTGGGAGAAAAGCAATTTTTGAAGAAATTTCACATTTTTATTAAAACAATTAAAAAACAAATTAAATTCAACCCCAGAAGCTTACCAGGAGTTTAAAAAGTAGCATATCAAGTACAAAGCATAAAATTGAAACTTTTTTCCTATGGAGGAGCTTTATAACATGCAGTTGAGGGGCCTGGAAGCCCCCTCACCATACTTTGAACACTGGGGAGGGAGTATACAAGTAATTTTACGTACTGCTGCAGGTTGAATTGCAGGGTATGTGGGTTTAACTCACAGCGTTCATGTCGATGCCATTAGTATAGGACCAGGCGTGCTGGAAATATTCTTCCAGTCGTTGCCGAAGGCCTCCTGGGATCTGATGGAACCTGATGAACTCTTTCACACGTAGCATCTGAGTGTGGTAGCGAGCTGTGCCTGAATACAACCTCTGAATTATAGCAGACACATTGCCAAAGATACTGGCATACATCAGGGCTGGAAAGGAAGAAGATCAAAGACTATCATCAGCAAAGAGAATGGTACAAACAATATATTTTTTAATTTATTTAGATTATATACACACACTACCGTTTAAAGTTTAGGGCCATTTTTTAAATAAGTCTCTTATGCTCACCAAGGCTGCATTTATTTGATCAAAATACAGTAAAAACATTTCTAATTATTATCAATGTTGAAGACAGTTATGCTGGTTAATATTTTTGTGGAAACCGTTATTCATTTATTTCAGGATTCTTTGATGAATAGAAAGTCCAAAAGAACACTATTTATTTGAAATAGAAGTGTTTGTGACTTTATAAATGTCTGCACTGTAATTTTTATAAACTCAAATTAATGTGTCTTTGCTGAATTTGAAAAAAATCTTACTGACCACAAACTTTTAAATGGAAGTGTATAATAATGTTTAAGATTTGAAGACTTAGTTGTCATGTCTAATAAAGATAATGAGTGCACTTACAGCCAATGAGCATGACACAAATGGAGAAAATCTTCTCAGGGTTGGTGTTAGGAGAGACGTTTCCAAATCCCACACTGGTCAAACTACTGAAAGTGAAGTACAGTGCAGTTACATATTTATCCTTGATGGAGGGGCCGGAGAAGGAGTCACTGTCATTGTAGCGCTTGCCAATCTGGTCAGCCAGGTTGTCCAGCCAGCCGATCTTCATGCCTCCGATACGGGCAGAGCTGGTGCGCTCCACATTTCCAATGGCGTACCAGATGCATGCCAGCCAGTGGGCGATGAGGGCGAAGGTGCACATGAGGAGGAAGAGAACTGCTGCGCCATACTCAGAGTAACGGTCCAGTTTCCTCGCTACTCGCACCAATCTCAGCAGCCGTGCAGTCTTTAGAAGGCCAATCAGAGTGGTGGTTTGAGGCTGGAAGGAGGAGTTTGAGAGGATTAGTTTGCATTTCATAACAATCACTCTTATTTTTAATTTGTCTGCCTGACTGTGACGGAATGGTATTTATGACCTTCTTTCTTCTATGGCACACATAAGTGGAATCTCTGAAGAAGTCTTAGCCACTTCTGTACATGTAATGAAAGGACTTGAGCCGTCAAGTTTTCAAAAAAGCACCGTAAGACTATCAAAGACTCTTCTGAATTGATTGGAAAACTTTATGTGAGGAACAAATCACTATTCACAAATAACATTTTCTCCACTGAACTGCAGTGTTTTGCAGTCAGTGATTTAAACAAGTCATTCAGGCCAGTTTTATGAACTGGATCAAACGATTCATTAAAAAAGATCTGACTCAAAAGAATGATTCATTCACATATTGGATATTACTACTACTCTCATGAACTCTTGACTAGGGCTGATATCAGGATTTGAGACCTACATTTTGGTTTGTTCCTCATACAAATCTAGTATGGCTTAAGTAGTCTTTTAATTAAGGGGGTGAGGAAATTAAGGTTCATTAAGGGGGTAATGAACGAATACCCCTTTGAGAGCTGCTAAGCACTTAAAAGATCGTCATTTTCAAGAACAATGTAGTCAATGTGAGTTTAAACATAAATCTAAAAATGCATATAAATGCTTCCAGTGTGTTTATATGCAAATCCATACTTACATAAAATAATTAATCACTATAATCAGACTCTGGTTTTCATGAGCAAAAATGGCAGATTTCAAATGAAATACTTCTGGAAACCGTTACTGACAGAAGTAAGCAATAAGTATGAATTATTAACATATGAACATATGAATTATTAAAATGGCTGCTGTTTCATCATTCTGTGAAGGTGACCTTCCTCAATATGGCAGAATCTACATGGGAATAAATCATTCAGCATACCAAACACAATCAACATTATTACACTGCGATCAATATTCTAGATGATTCATTGATTAGTCTGAGCGGTTCTTCTAAAGGTAGAATGCTTAACAATTGTACGTTCTGTTCTAGCTGTACATCTGAAATATCATATACCATATCATATACATGTATTCATATACCACCTACTTAGCACATCACAATCCTCACCTCATCTGAACCTGATCTGAAAATGAGCAGGTCGAAGGGAACCGCAGCCACAATGTCTATGAGGAACCAGCCCTTGATGTAATGCTGAGCGATGCGAACAGGATTGCTGACAACCTCGTCGTTGTGATTGACATAAGTGGTTCTGAAATTGATGAGGATGTCGATAATGAACATGACATCCACCACCAGGTCCACTACATTGAGGGGGTTGCAGGTGTAGCCGCAGGTGCGCCTCCTCTCGTCCTCCTGCTCGTTGAGGAGAAAGGCAGCGGAGTAGGGTGTGAAGACGGCTGTGTAGAGCACCAAGAGTAGGATGATCCAGTCCCATACTGCTTTGAACGGGCTGTAGTGGAGAATTGTCCACTTGTGGATGCGTGGAGCTTGAAGCTTGTACTCGGGAAGCACATCTGCCCCGAGTGACAGTACCTGGGAAGAAAAGGAGGGATATTCAGAGGATGTCATGGGGTATCTTTAATTGAAATTCCATTGATGCAAAGGGTCAAGGTTAGCATCGCCGACAGTTTTGCTGGCAGATTTCATAACTACAGCATTCATAACTACTTTTTGTTAATTGAAATAAAGCTGAAATAAAATAAAGGTAACACTTTACAATAAGGTTCATTAGTTAACATTAGCTAACTACCTTAGTTCACATGAACTAAGCATGAACAATACTTCTTCAGCATTTATTAAAAGGATAGTTCACCCAAAAATGATAATTAACCCATGATTTACTCACCCTGAAGCCATCCTAGGTGTATATGACATTCTTCTTTCAGACGAATACAATCAGAGTTATTAAAATGCCCTGTCTCCTCCAAGCTTTATAATGGGTGAATGGCTGGAAAAAAAATTTAAGACCAAAAAAAGTGCATCCATCCATTATAAAAGTAATCCATGTGGCTCCAGGGAGTTAATAAAGGCCTTCTGAAGTGAGGAAGCCATGCATTTGTGTAAGGAAAATACCCGATATTTAAAACTTTATAAACTATAACTACTAGCTTCCGACAGACGGCCGTACGAATCGATTTACGGTGGAAGACTAACCCCTGACCCGAAGCACAGCGTAATGACGAACACGGAAGCTCAGAGGAAAGAGCAAAACAAAACACCAGTCGCGAATTGCAAGTCGACTTACGTAGTAAAGGTACGGTTGTCTGGCGGAAGCTAGTTATTTTAGATTATGAAGTTATAAATAAGGGCATTTTTCTTACAAAAACCCATGGCTTCGCTTCAGAAGAACTTTATTAACCCCCCGGAGCCGTGTGGAGCATTTTTTTTATCATGGATGGATGCACTTTTTGGGCTTCAAATTTTCTCTAGCCATTCACTACCATTATAAAGCTTGGAAGAGCCAGGACATTTTTTAATATAACTCCTATTGTATTCGTCTGAAAGAAGAATGTCATGTACACCTAGGATGGCTTCAGGGTGAGTAAATCATGGGCTAATTTTCATTTTTGGGTGAACTAACCCATACGTTATTAAAATCAAAAGTTGTATTTGTTTACATTAGTTAATGTACTAAACTAACATGAACAAACAATGAATGACTGTATTTTTATTAACTAACATTGACAAAAATGAATTAATACTGTAACAAATGTATTGCTCATTGTTAGTTCATGTTAGTGTCAGGACTCTGGTTTTATCATCAGCCTTTCTGTTGTATTTGTTTTGTGTCTTGGTTGTCAGTTTCTCTCACTCTGCCATCACTGCTGCACCTCATTCTAATCAGTTCTCCTTACGCACACACCTGCCCCCAATTTGCATTGATTTTCTCCACTACTTCTCTCTTTCTTTGCTTCTCTGTCAGTGTGTCTTGGTTACCATCCGTTTCACTACTGTCCTAAAACAGTCTTGTTCTAGTCGTGGCCAGTTTACATGCCTTGTCTGTTTATTTAATCTTGTTTGGTTTCCCCTCTGATTTGCCCAGTCTCTGTACTCAGTCCAGTTTCGGCTCGCTCACCTGGTTTTGATTTTCTGCTCTTGTTTTGGACTATTGCATTGGCTCTACCCTGGGGCTGTGGTTCTGCCTCTGGTTTTGACCCCTGCTGGGCCCGTTTCTCCATATCGTCTCTCTCTTGGGGTTGTTACCTCGCTGAACTGACTTCTGGCTTTTCTCCTGCCTGCCCCTTGGATTTCGCCACTGCCCCGCCCTTTTGCTCGGTTGCAAATTATATTTGTGTTTTGTTTTTTTCTTTGCATTTTGGACAATAAATTGAGTGAACTGCTAATCTGCTCTAGGGTCCCTTTTTCATCCCAGCACCCCTAACAGTTAGTTAATACGTTAACTAATGAACCTTATTGTAAAGTGTTACCAAAATAAAATGTAAATTAGTTGAAAAACTTAAACTAAATGAAAATTTGAACAAACTGAAATAGGTTGAAGCACTTAAATGACTAACTGAAAATAAAATAGCAATAAAAAAGCTAATGAAAATGACAAAAGCATTAATTAGCATAACAAAATTGTCGGCAACGATAGCCTCGTGGGCAAGTGCGCCGTTGTGCTTCGGGCGACCCGAGTACGAGTCCTGGCTCGTAGACCTTTCCTGATCCCGTCCCCCCTCTCTCTCTCTCCCACCTCACTTCCTGTCTAGCTACTGTCCTATCCTGAATAAAAGGCAAAAATAAATCGAAAAAAAAAAAACATATAAGCATAACAAAATTACAAAAATTTATTTAAAATGAAAACTAAAAACAAAAGCTTATATAAAAATATTAATTAGCATAACAAAATTGTCAGCGCCGATAGCACCAAAACTGGAATTCTCTTCCCCCTCATATTCGTCCCATAGACTCCATTTCACAGTTTAAAACCACTCTCAAAACTCATCTTTTCAAGTCAGCCTAAACTTTAAGCACCTCACCTCTCCCTCCATCAGCATTAGCCTGTTGGATGCTTTTATACTTTTATGCTTTTATATTTTTAATTATACATTTCTTTCTCTTAATAGCTAATACTATTTTTACTTGTTGTAAGGTGACCTTGGGTGGTCTGAAAGCCGCCTAAAAAATTAAATGCATTATTATTATTATTATTATAACAAATATAATAGCATATAAATAATACCTGCTAAAATAACACTATCTGTAACTATCTAAAATTAGTTGTATTCAGACACAAGGCAATATATGAATTGCATATATTTCCTTATATACAGTAATGCATATATAAGGTATGCATATATAGCTAATGAAATTATTCAAACAAACATGTCTACTACAAGTTGAAGTCTACGAGTAAAAGTGTAAAATGTTAGAATATACCTCAATAGACCCAAACACACGCACAAGGAGATACATTGGACACTAGATGATATCTTGTTCAAAGGCATTTTTTAAAAAAACTGACATTTCTCTCGATGCTTTGAACTATTGTCAGATCTCATTTTAACCCAGAGCACGAAACATCTGCAGACATCTGCTCATCTTTCATGCTTTGTTCTTCAAGATATAAGCCTCCTCTTCCTCTTGACATGTGCCATTATTAAAAGGAAGGGCAGCAGCCAAGTCCTTCAGACAAGAACCAATTTTAAAGGGCACGGACTGAAGAAACGCGCCACAGGGGGTCTGTCTTTGAGCCGAGTGTATGTTAATCGACCACACTGCTTGAAGTGGTGTAAATGTAATGCTATAGGAGAAATGACAGAGAAATAAACAGGAAAAAGAACCAAACCTTGAAGAGTCTGTCAGTATTTATTCTCCTTATTCTGTTATTTCAAATTTTGTGAAAGATATTTTACACACAAATGCACACACACACACGCACACAATTAGAAAGTATGATCTAAGTAGTCTGTATGACTTGATCTGCCTCTGAAGTCACACAATAGCTTTGTGTGAGGAACAGAGCCATTTTAAATCAAACACGCCAACATGAGACCTATAGGCCTTATTCAGAGCAGCGCCATGACAGGTATGAGAGCAAGGCTGTGAGAGTGTTTTCAAGCTGTATAAAGCTCCTAGATCACTTATAATTTTCCACAGCTCATGATGTCTGGAGTTTTTTGTCTACTGAAATTTCTTGGAAAGATATTTTTGCAGCGTTTCGTTAGCAGAACAATCAAAAAACACATTAAATAACAGTACAACCCACTGTAGAGATGTATGTCTAGCCCTCACAGCCTCGCTTTCATTCCCATCAAAAATCAAAGATTGCGCTGCCGTGTATAAGGTCTATGGCACAGGTTTGACGTCATGACTTATGTTAAAAAGACACTTAAAAACCAATGACGTTTGAAGTTATTGACATCCAACCTTCACTATTCACAGTCAACTATTTCACACTCTCTCGGATATTAATAGCTAAGGTTTGTATTGTGTCACTGAGAGGCTTATGTGGTCTGGATCAGTTCATCCATTCACATTCACATCACGTCAGAACAGACTCCAGCTTTCCATTACCTCCCTCGACTCTGATCAAAGATCAATCGCTGACCATGGCTCTTAAAAACAAGGGTTCCACAAGGGGGTTTTCATAGAGATGATTTTTTTTTTTTTTTTTTTAGAAAACAATTCTTAAAAGAACCATTTCTTATTTTTTGCAGTGTGAAGAACATTTTAATAATCTAAAGAACTTTTAGGTTCTTTTTCCACTATAAAGAACCTTTTGTGCAATATAAAGTTCCATGGATGTTAAAGGTTCTTTATGAAACCATAGATGCCAATAAAGAACCTTTCATTTTTAAGAAAAAGCAAGAAACGTCACTGTACATTGTATCTAATAGAGACAAAAATCCCCAAAATAAATAAAAAAATAAACAAAACCATTTTTTTTTATGTTCAACACATTAAGTCAACAAGTATGCAGCTGGCCTATATGTAACTGCTGAACTATTTCACACTGAGACCTATTTTCTGCCTGAGCTTTTCTCCAACAGAAAATCACACCATTAGCAGCCCATGATTACTGCTTGCACAGACGACCATGGCAACCACTGGCTGCCATGGAAACTACAATCGGGGAACATCAGTCATGTGGAAAAAGTTGGTCGATTTTTTTGGGAAAGTGTTCTTTTGAAAGAGTTCTAGATTACTCTAACAGTTGTCATGGTATTGCAAATGCTATATTCAAGCATTGATAAAATCTCCAAAAAAAAATTTGTTGAAATTAGTATGCATTGCAGTTTTCCTTTCTTTTTCTTTTACACAAATTTCTGAACACATGACAACCTAATGCAAATCACAGCCTTATGCGTTTTCACTGTCAAGGAAGTAATGAATGTGAAGAGGCATGTCTTTTTCTTATTTTCAGACGGTTTGAATATAATTCAGGGCTTTTATTTTCCTTTAGCATTTAAGGGCTCAGAATTGCCTTTGTTTAAGCAGACGAATGGCTTCATTTAAGCAAATAATAGCTTTGTTGTGCAGAGTTATAATGTAATTTACCTGCAGCCACTTACTAACTATTTAAGATGATGCAGCTTAATATGATAAATGTTTTAGTTCATTAGTCATATCACATGGCATTAAATTAGAAAGTACATCTGTAATGTTTGCAAAGTACACATCCATTCATAAAATCTTTCTGAATATAACATTTATGTGCATGCTGCATAAACTGCAGTCTCTACTGACCGGTACGACAATGAGAGGCTCCTTGTCCATGTTGTCCAAGGTATCAAGCTGACTCACAACATCCACTGCAAAACTGTTTCTTCAGAAAGAGAAGAAACTCCACAGGCTCTACCTCCAAACAGACATGTCATATTTACCACAAACATACTGTACAAATACCCCTGATCTAAAGAGAGAAAGAAAGACAGTAGTGCTGGATAGATGGACGATCGCAGCTTTCCTAATCCAAGGGAACAAAAAGATGGATTGCTGAACAAACAGGCTAAACTGCCTAAATGCACCAATTTACAAGGGGAAAAAATCGACAGGAAAGGGTGTGATGAGGGTGTGGAACATTTCCAACAGGTCAAACCAAATGAGAACTAAAAAGGCAAGGTAAAAACAAACTTTCCAAATAAGTTTACAAAGAATAATGTTGACATTTTCAATAAAACTGAAATTGTAAATGAATTAAATAATTGCTTTGTAAATATTGGCCCTGCTTTGTCACAACAAATTCTAGATGGAAACACCAATGGTGGCACAGTACCAGATAATGTTAGCAGTGTTTTTCTTGAAAGTGTACAAGCGAGTGAAATATTGACAATTGTTCAGAAGTGTGCCCATAAAAAAATCAAATGATTATAATGATATGAATATGGTATTGATAAAGCAAATTATAGATGTAATTATTGAGCCTTTTACCTATTTCTGTAATTTATTACTTCAGGGATATTTCCAGACTGCATGAAAATAGCCAAAGTAATTCCACTGTTTAAAAAAGGAAACAAATCTGAATTGTTTAATTATAGACCAATATCATTACTTCCACAGTTCTCTAAAATTCTGGAGAAGTTATTTGCGATTAGACTAAATACATTTCTAAATGAATTTAAGATTTTAAAGCTGCAGTAGGGAGTTTTGAGAAAACGTTGACTTAGCCTGAAAATTTGAACAAGCACAACTTACAGGTCCCACCCCCTTGCTCTCTGCTGCGCTACAGCCCTCCCTCCACAGCTCGTCCTCCACAGCGGAGCCTGTCGTGAACGCGCAGGCTAGTAAACAGGGCCACCGATGACAGCGGATAAAAAGTTATATGGCACATTCACCAATAGGGACTAAACGTCAACAAAATGCTTTACATTGACTATGGCCTGCCCATACTTTGACTACAATCTTGGTCCTCAAATCATTATGTATTTTGCAATAGCCTACATGTAACTTTATAACGTTGCACTCTTTCTATAAGTTATAAATAGCTAGTAAGATAACGTTAATATAGGGTAAGTTACTCAAAAAAAGTAATCCACTACAAATTACCAATTACTACTTTAAAATTGTAATTTGATTACATTACTGATTACTGCATGTAAAAAGTAATCTGATTACTAATTACTTTTCTTTCAAGTTACTTTGAAAACATATTAAAACTACACAAAAATACACTACAAAGTGAAACTCAGTTCTTTCCGTAATTTAATTGGGCGAGCTCTGTGGACCCATAGACTATTATGTCTATGTGTGGACCTCCCCCCCTTCTGCCCGCGAGTCGTCAGGGAAACTGGCCAGCCCGCTGTAGTGCCGCGCCGTTAAAGCGCCGTACTCAGCGGGTCCCCGAGCCTTCTCCAGCCCGTTAAAGCTCGCCGGTGCGCCTGCCAGCTTCACCAGCTTCACTCGAGTCGCTCACAGACGGACAACGGCCGCCGCGCGCCGCCTTTAATGACGACGAGATAGCTGCATCTGTAGAGAAGGACCGCGGCTAGCTTTCTTTACGTTATAAGAAAGCTACCCCGCCCCCGCCCCCCGTAGACGTCTGCGTCCATTTTAGCAGCCGGGTTCTCCGGTAATTCATTAAAGCGCATGCTCATTAACTGACGCAGCCGCGCCAAACGTGATTAGAAATGTATTTTACTTAATATTTTTTTCTTAACAATACATTTGTAACGTAAGTAACTTAATTTTATTGACATTAGTAACTGTAATCAAATTACATACATTTTAAATGTAATGAGTTACATTACTGCGTTATCACGAAATGTAGTTACACTACAGTAATATACCCAACTCTGACGGTAACTAACGTTACAGTATGTAAGTAATTATTCTAGCGATATATAATGCTAGATAAGGGCCCTGTCCCATTTCTCCCCCCTTAAAACTTCCACTTGGTTTTGAGTGCCCTCGATAGTAAAGTCCCCTCAACGAGGGAAGTGGAGTTGAAGATCTTTCCCTATGAAATGGGACACCACTATATGCAAATTAGCACGGCAATCCTCAATACGTCACGCGCAGCGTCAAAGTGTCTACTACTTCTACTACTATTTTCATTCATAAAATTGCCGGTTCCAGTTGTTGTGTTGCCTGTTGTGTGGGCTGTTTTCGTTTATCTACATCTGATGAATCAACAGAGAAGACATGTGGAATATAGAAGACGCATTTCCGGTAATTTTGCCATATATTTGTTTGTATCTGATCGTTTAGAAGCGCACACAAAACCCAAAGTTTGCTTGTCTAACGTTAGTTGCAATCCGTTTCCGAACGCGCGCGCGCCGCCATGGGAACCGGGGCAACGTCTCTTGCGCGGATCATTGTGCTTTTAGTAGCTGTTTTTACCACCAACGTCCCGCAATTTAGAAACCGCAGACACTGCACTTTACAACAATCACCGATTGTGCTCAGTGCTGATTCTGACGTTAGGTTTGGGTTTAGAGAGAAATGACAGCGCGCTGTGAAGGGAAGATGATGCGCTAGACGAACGCGGCTAGTTTTGAATAATTTTACCTCACATATCTTCTTTTTATAATCCTTGGAAGCCAAAATCGAAAATAAAATTAGATTAACTAACTTACCCAGATCAGATGTATATTTGATTTGCTTTTGAAGCACTCGGCAGATATCATATGAACATCGTCAGATAGCTTCGTGAAATATTTTCTAACATTAGTGTTGAAAACTCAACAGTCCATTGGATGTGCATCAAACTAACATATTCCAACATATTTCGACATTTTAACATGCGTATTTGCGAAAATATACTTAAAATAAAATTGTTCCTTTCCAGCGGTGTCCGCCATCTTAGTTGAAAAATTTGACCGGCTCGCTGAGTTCGCAAGGTATCCTGGGTAATTTCATCTTCCACTTCGTTTTAAGCCTGCATCGGACCGCACTATGTTTTGAGGGTTGATTTTAAGGGGAGAATAGCACTCCCCCTTGCTCTTTGGAGTATTGGGACACCCTACCCCTACACGAGAACGCGCAAAAACAAGGGTTAGGGCAGAAATCTAGGGTAAGGGGAGGTATTGGGACGCAGCCAAGGTGTGCTAGTACATTATTTCGGCAACATGTCAAGCCAGTGAATTAGCAGGTTTCAATTGTTGCTTAGCAGAGTGCGTGACATTTTATCTACATGTTATGCGGCTAGAGTTTTGACACCGAGTCAACTGTGTAGTTCTTTCTTTTTCGCTTGTTTATCGTCATCAGTCTTTTTCCTTTTACCTCTTTGTTTTATGAGCAGGTGTCACTCGAGAATTGGCAGTTTAGGTTGTTTCTCCGTCATAAGCACAGCAAGAACGACGGCTCGCGCTCGCGCTGTGCAAGAGAGGAGTGTGATCAGCGCGTACACGAGCGTGATTGACAGTGCTAAGACAGTCCTCCTGGCTCTGATTGGTTGTTTCTGACCGGGAGCGTGTATTTCTTGCAAATGGCAATAGGACCACTAGGAGGAGCCAGAGGAGCTTGATTTTTACACAGATTATCTGTCTCATATTCTACTGTCAGGACATAATGACAGTTTTAGCAAATACATGTTTTCAAAAGTTACCAACAGGAGCTTTAAGTAACAGTCAATATGGGTTTCGTCCTAATCACTCAACTGCTATGTACAGCAATTATGGAACTAACTGAAGAAATTACCAATGCTAAAAGGCACTATTTAGTAAGCATCTTTGTGGATCTTCAAAAAGCGTTTGATACGCTGGACCACAACATATTGTTGCATAAATTATATAAATATGGTATCAGAGGTGTGGTACACCAATGGGTTACCAGTTATTTAAAAAACAGAAGTCAGTTTGTTGAAATTGACAACATAAAGTCTAAAAATTGTAACATAAATTGTGGACTTCTGGGGTACCGCAAGGATCGGTCCTAGGACCTATACTTTTTCTTCTATATGTAAATGACATTGTGTCTGTGTCTCAGTTACTTTGGTGCATTCTGTTTGCGGATGACACCACTTTATTCTATTCAGGAAAAAATATAAAAGATGTCCTACAAATTGTAGAGAATGAATTTCAGAAAATTATGAAGTGGTTCAATGCTAATAGATTGTCCCTAAATATCAGCAAAACTAAATTTATGATATTTTGTAGTAAAAAGAAATATGTTGAAACGTCATTGTTTATTAATGGATTAGAAATTGAAAGGGGACATGAGATTAAGTTTCAAGGTTTTATGATTGACGAACATTTGACATGGAAATCACATATTGATAATATCAAAGTAAAGGTATCCCGAATAATAGGTGTGCTGCATAAAGTTAAAGATTCTCTAAATAAGAATGCATTGTTTTTGTTGTATAACTCGTTGATTGTTCCATATCTGACCTATTGCATTGAAGTATGGGGAAGTGCCTGCAAAATATACATTAATCCAATTTTACTCTTACAGAAAAGAGCGATTAGAGTTACTAGTGGAAGTGGATACAGAGATCCAACTAATCCTTTATTCATACAACTAAAAACTCTTTTCTTTTTTTTTTTTTTAAGAAATTTAATCAATTAGTAGAGTATAACCTTCTAAAAACCATGTATAAAGCTCATCTGGAAAGTTTACCAAACAATCTGCAAAACAGATTCACCAAGAGGAAAAGTAGATATGAACTAAAAGTTACTGAGGTTTTTACAAAACCCAGGTTCAAATCGGCTGTAAAGGAAAAATGTGTCACAATCAAAGGAGTCAGTTTGTGGAACAGTCTTGATTGTAAAATTAAAACTTCTAAGTCCATTTATGTGTTTAAGAAGAATGTTAAATGAGTAATGTTGCAGAAATTTAATACTGCGGAGTAGCAGATCAACTTTATTGATGTAATTTTGTGTTTTGATGTCTTAGAAAAAGAGACGGCTGCATGAGACAGCTCAAATGAACTGGAACTGCAAATGATTTTGTGTTGATAGGGGGCAGACATTATAAGTTCCCTTTCAAGGGAACTTCGAGCTGCGTTTGAGACGCGGTGGGAACGCTCTGCGTGATTGCGTCATGAAGCACGTGTAAAATCAGTCCAATGGAAGCCCGATACGTCATAGGTGACGTCATAGACCAGGAAACAATAAAGCACCCTTGAAAACAGACCGCGACAGCTTCTGTTGTCTTCAGTAAGCGCTCTCTGTGACTCTGTCCTTGTCTATTTATTGTTGTCTGTCCGATCATTCATATATATATATCATTATGGCGAGCAAGCAAGATTACAAACGTTGTGTTGTCCCTTGCCCTCGTTTCATTACGGGTGGGGACACACATCAGATGTGTGTTGCTTGTTTGGCGTTCATCTTGGGGTTCACATATGGATTTAGTAGCGGGGTTTGAGACGGGCTCCGCCCTTTCTCAGCCCTTACCTGCTGGATCCGGTGTCCCAGCCCAGGAAGGAGCCCGCTCTGTGGTTTCTCCTCCCCAGGCTGAGACACCACTGTTGCGGCTATCCAGTTCTGAGGAACTGGATGTCGTTGATATGGGGGAATTTGAGTTTTCGCCAGCTCATACCCCTGCTGATGAGGAGCTTATGGAGGTTTTATCTCGTGCTGTTACTAAATTAAATATTGAGTGGCCAGCTGATGATATTGATGTTGAATCAAGAAAGAGTCTTCTAGATGAACGTTATTTACCATCTAGATCACGACCTCCTCGTCGGGAACTCCCGTTTTTTCCTGATCTTCACACTGAGGTGTCCAGATCGTGGAATAAACCGGCGTCTTTCAGAGTTCATAATCCTCAAACTAGTAATTATAGTAAAGTTAGAGGTATGGATAATTATGGTTATTTGACGATGCCTCGTGCGGAAGAGACGCTTGCGAGCTATCTCTCCCCCGAGTCAGCGTCATCACTGAAAGCCCCGACGTTACCCACCAGACCATTAAAAAATACATCAATGCTGGTGGGTAAAGCGTATTCGGCAGCAGGTCAGGCTGCAGCATGTTTACATACGATGTCGATTTTACAAGCTTATCAGGCTGACCTGCTGAGGGACATGGATGATTGTGAGGAAGTTAGTGCTGAGACTGTTCGTGAATTACGTCGCACAACCGATCTATCTCTCCGGGCCACCAAGGAGACGGCTAAATCAGTGGGCCGTTCTATGGCAGCCCTGGTGGCCACGGAGCGTCATTTATGGTTGAATCTTTCTGAAATCAAGGATAAAGATAGATCTGTTCTTCTGGACGCACCGCTTTCTCCTACAAGTCTGTTTGGCGATGCTATAAATTGTGTTGTCGATAGGTTTCAAGAAAATAAAAAACAAGCGGCTGCGTTTCAGAGGTTTCTTCCTCGCCGGTCCAGTGTCCCCGAGGCTGCACGTAATATAAAGATAGAGCAGCCTCGTCCGTCTACGAGCTCCGCACACAGATTCCAGCAGAAACAGAGCGTCGCTGCTCGGGCTCCTCCACAATCTGGGGTTCCCGAGTGGCGTTCGCAGTCCAGGCCTGGTGGGGGTAGACAGGATCTGAGGACTGTCATCTCCAAGAGAGCCTGGACTAAGAAGAAGTCCTGACGCCGAGTGTGCCAGGCTTCTGAGGGTGGTCCCCTCCAAGGAGGAACGATTCCGAGGAACCGTTTCTCTTTGGCGCCCTCCGGGGGGCGATTCTCCGAGGAGAGTCGCAGCGTTGCCACATCGGTTGTTCCCTGCCGGTTCGCCGTTTCAGGGCACCGAGGTGTCAGCGTCCCCGTACAATCCTCTGAGGAGGGTTGTAGAACGGTCAGTTCGGTTGTTCCCTGCCGGTTCGCCGCTTCAGGGCGCCGAAATGATTGTTCAATCAAATCCAGAGGCCAGTCTCGAGGGACTGGTTCCCTTATCAGAATTTCTGGCAGCGTGGAAACTTCTGCCAAATATTTCTTTATGGGTCCTGCACATAATAGAAAAGGGTTACAGAATTCAGTTCGGTTCTCGTCCGCCCAGATTTCAAGGGGTCCTTTCCACAGTGGTGGACCCACAGCAGGCTCTGGTTATGGAGCAGGAAGTTCTGACACTTCTTCAAAAAGGAGCGATAGAGAGGGTGCCTCCTCCCAACAGAGAGTCAGGGTTTTACAGCCGTTACTTCATTGTTCCGAAAAAGGATGGAGGGTTGCGTCCTATTCTAGATCTGCGCCAGTTAAACAGCAGAGTTCAGAAACTCAAGTTCAGGATGCTCACACTCAAGCAGATTGTTTCACAGATTCAGTCCGAGGACTGGTTTGTCACAATAGACCTGAAAGACGCTTATTTCCATGTATCTATCCATCCTCATCACAGGAAGTTCCTGAGGTTCGCTTTCGGGGGCGAAGCTTACCAGTATCGGGTTCTGCCGTTTGGCCTAGGTTTATCACCCCGCACCTTTACAAAATGCGTGGATGCAGCTCTGGCTCCCTTGAGACTCCAGGGCATTCGCGTATTAAATTATATCGACGATTTGTTGATTTTAGCTCAGTCAGAGCAGTTGGCGGTTCGGCATCGAGATGTCGTTCTGTCTCACATAAAGGAGTTGGGGTTGCGGCTCAACACCAAGAAGAGTGTTCTCCTCCCTACTCAGAGGACCACTTTTTTAGGTGTAATTTGGGATTCGACCACAATGCAGGCACGTCTATCTCCTGCTCGGATCACTGCGATTCTCACAGCCGTAAAAAATGTAAAACTAGGCCAGTCACTCACTGTGAAACAGTTTCAGAGACTGTTGGGGCTCATGGCAGCAGCGTCCAACGTGATTACTTTTGGCCTGCTGTACATGAGACCCCTGCAGTGGTGGCTCAGAACCAAGGGGTTTTCTCCGAGGGGAAATCCGTTCCGCAAGATCAAGGTCACGCGGCTATGCCTTCGTGCTTTGGTCATGTGGAAGAAACCTTGGTTCCTCGCCCAGGGCCCAGTGCTGGGAGCTTCTTGTCGACGCGTCACGCTTTCGACGGATGCTTCCCTCACAGGATGGGGGGCGGTCATGAGTGGCCGCTCGGCGCAAGGTCTTTGGCAGGACCATCATCTGTCATGGCACATAAATCGTTTGGAGATGATGGCGGTATTTCGAGCTCTCAAATATTTCCTGCCAGACCTGAGAGGCCATCATGTGTTGGTTCGTTCGGACAACACGTCAGTGGTTTCATATATCAACCATCAGGGGGGTCTGAGGTCACGTCACCTTTGCAAGCAGGCCCATCAGATCCTCCTATGGGCCCAGGGGAAGTTGCTATCTCTCAGAGCAGTTTACATTCCGGGGCGTCAGAATGTGGGAGCAGATATACTGTCAAGGCAGGGGCTGAGGCCCGGGGAGTGGAGACTTCACCCCGAGGTGGTGGAGCTCCTGTGGGAGAAATTTGGTCGTGCTCAGATAGACCTTTTCGCATCCTCAGATACAACCCATTGTCCCATGTGGTTCTCTCTCACGCACCCAGCTCCTCTCGGACTGGATGCGGTGGTGCAGGTGTGGCCGAGGCTGCACCTGTATGCATTTCCCCCGATATCATTGCTCCCGGGGGTTCTGGAGAGGGTTCGCCGGGAAGGGGCCCGTCTGCTACTAATAGCCCCTTACTGGCCGACTCGAGTTTGGTTCTCGGACTTGGTGTCTCTTCTGAACGGCTCTCCCATGGAGATTCCAATCAGGAGGGACCTGCTGTCCCAGGTAGAGGGCACGATTTTTCACCCTCGGCCGGAGTTGTGGAAACTGTGGGCCTGGCCTCTGAGGGGGCCAGGCTCATAGAATCCGGTCTCTCGACTGAGGTCGTTGAGACCATTCTCCATTCCAGAGCCCCTTCCACGAGAAGACTTTATGCGCTGAAATGGAAATTATTCTCCACCTGGTGTGGTGAGCGTCAGTTAGATCCTGTTAACTGCCCTGTTGGTTCAGTTCTCGATTTTCTGCAAGACCGTTTCTCTGCTGGATTATCTCCTTCCACCTTAAAAGTGTATGTGGCGGCTATATCGGCCTATCATACCCCTCTGGGGGGTACTTCTATTGGGAGAGATCCTCTGATTATTCGTTTTCTCCGTGGTACATTGAGGTTGAGACCTGCACTGCACTCTAGAGCACCGGCTTGGGATTTAGCCATTGTACTTGAGGGTCTGGCTCTGGCTCCCTTCGAGCCTATTGAAGAGGTTTCAGAAAAATTCCTCACTTTGAAAGCTTTGTTTCTCCTTGCTATTTCTTCTATCAAGAGAATTGGAGATTTGCATGCCCTGTCGGTTGCTCCTTCATGCCTGGAATTTGCACCTGGTATGGTGAAAGCATTTCTATACCCTAAACCGGGCTATATACCTAAGGTCCCAGTGAATGTTGGGGGTCCAATAGTGTTGCAGGCCTTTTATCCTCCACCTTTTAATACCCCAGATCAGGAACAATTGAACCTGTTATGTCCAGTTCAGGCATTAGATGCCTACGTTCACAGAGCTGCCCTGTGGCGTAAGTCAGAGCAATTATTTGTATGTTTTGGGTCACCCAGAAGAGGGTGGCCTGCATCGAAACAGGTTATGAGCAAATGGATAGTCGAGGCTATTTCATTGGCTTATGAAGCGGCCGGTCAGCCTTCACCTATGGCTGTACGGGCCCATTCTACTAGGAGTATGGCGGCCTCTACGGCCTTAGTTTCGGGTGTTTCCCTCCTTGACATTTGTAATGCGGCAGGCTGGTCCTCTCCGCATACATTTGTCAGGTTTTATGACCTTGACCTCTCCACTCCTGGGGCGAGGTTGCTTGCTTCTTAGTGTGCGCCAAGGACTTCACACAGAACGGGCATTTGTCACTATGGCGTAGTGGGTATGGGGTTCCCACCGCGTCTCAAACGCAGCTCGAAGTTCCCTTGAAAGGGAACGTCTCAGGTTACGTATGTAACCCTGGTTCCCTGAGAGGGAACGAGACGCTGCGTTTGCCTGCCATACTTCCTGCATACCCTGATCGACTTACTTCAGACTTTTCAGAAGCTGTCGCGGTCTGTTTTCAAGGGTGCTTTATAGTTTCCTGGTCTATGACGTCACCTATGACGTATCGGGCTTCCATTGGACTGATTTTACACGTGCTTCATGACGCAATCACGCAGAGCGTTCCCACCGCGTCTCAAACGCAGCGTCTCGTTCCCTCTCAGGGAACCAGGGTTACATACGTAACCTGAGACGTTTTTACTTCTTTCTGCTCCTTTTCATTCATGTTAAATGCTGTCGTTGCATTTGTTTTTAAATGAATGAAATAAATAAATAAAAATGAATAAAAAAAATAAAAAAATGAAAAAGGCTGAAAGAGTCTCACAAACTGATTAGTTGTTAAAGTACAGCATGGGGGTTATTGCTTCTGCTTTTGCCTGCCTAAATCAGTTTGGTAATGTAGAAAGAATTTTTGAGCTTAAATAAGATCAGTGCATCTGCAGGTGAATGGAGAAAGAAATGCTCAAAATCCTGAATGAAACTGAATGAAAACCACAATCTTAAAAATAAAGGTTCTTAATTGACATCGATGGTTCCATGAAGAACCTTAAAACATTCATGGAACATATCTGTTGCGCAAAAGGTTATTTACAGTGGGAAAAGGTAATTCAGATAATTAAAATATTCTTCACACAAAGAAAAGAATGGTTATTTTAAGAATTGTTCAGTGAAAGTTTTTTTAGTGAACCCAAAATGGTTCTGTTGCATTTCTACTAACCCTTTTTTTTAAAGAGAGCAGTCCACAAAGTTGTGTCAAAATAAATATATTTATCTTTATCTTTTTTCATTCAGTGTGCAGACAGCACCTGCCATTCATTTTGCATAAGTAATATGAAAGATTATTTTTTTTTTTTTTTTTTGAGAATTAAAATGTAGCAATAGCAAGCTAATTTATGTTTTCAGTCAGTATAGACCATCCCTTATGTACTGTAAACTGCTACTGTTCCTGGACAGTATCTATAGTTTAACTTACAGTATATCTGTGGTAAGACCAGAGTAAGCACAGGTTCAAAAAACAACAACAACAAAAACATGGATAGCTCCTCATTAGGATGGTTTGGTAACAACGATATCAAGCAACTATAGTGTTTGGTTTGACAAATTGTAGCTTAAACAGCTTTTAAAGCTACTACTAGTTGTAATAAAAGTGAATCAGATTCCCTTACACCCTGAACAGATGATTTAGTATAGATCTATAACTTGTCATCTAAATCACTACTGAATAAAATGACAAAGGAACGGTTAACAGTCTTGTGGCGAATGCCAAATTCTTTATGCTGTTGAAACTGTAGCAAACTAGCTCTATGAAATATTAATAATCAATCATAACTTGTTATAATTGATTATGAATATTTGGATCAGATAATCGGGTTAACTTGATGTAGCTACATTAACATTACAACCAATTACTCGGTTCATCCCGTGAACACTCAATATTGGTTATTAATTAATTAATAGAAATGTACATTTCCGGGGCATGGGAAATGTCTTTCTTACTAAGTACTACTAAGAGCAAGTAGTCAAGACAGTCAAGATCTATTATTAGTGACTCCAGATATGAGCTTGAGACATGGACAACCTTACGCGTGATATGAAAAAGACTTTATTAACTAGACTAAACATTAAGAGAGCTGAAGCAGAATAAAGGAAAGCAAGAAGTTAAGCATTGTTTGATGTTCAGCAGATCAACAGCCTGAGCAAACCATCAGTTTAGGTCTAACACGCCCTTCTTAAAGCCGCAGTCCGTAGCTTTTCCTCTTTGTCGCCATCTCTGTTTGAAGTCTGCAATTGCAGTCATTCGCGGAATTATTAATTTTACGTGAGTTGTGCATCGGCATGAACCAGCGCGGATGAACACAATGTTGTGAGGAGAGTGCGCGTCGCGGCTGTCGGTCACAGCGCCAGTGTGGATACTGGCATTCAGAATCACACATTCTACTTTTTGGAAGTACAGGATGACCAACATAAGAATTTTCACCGGAAAATGTCATCTGAACAAGTAAGTAACATTCACTTTTGTTCAGATCAACTACGGGGAAAATGCATTGATTGCACTGCAGTAAATCGCGCTGATTAAATCTAAAGATCGCTTATCATGTCGAACCGTGCAAATTATACTTAGTTCTCAAATTGTTAATGTTAACAACATCAGCTTTGCGTGACTACATTTAATGTGTTTTATGGTTACCTGTAGTTCAGAATTCATATTCTCCATAATAGCTAAACGAGAAAGGCACAACAAAGGAAACTCCATAACTGTGTGAATTAAGCAAACAATTGTGGTACTGTTACACGATTGAACTATTGAAATGTCTTACTTGTCCAGCAGAAAAAAGCGTCTCTTCTTCCGTTTTGAACCAGCGTTTGAGTTCACGCACCAAATGCCCTGCCTATGTTCCTTGTGTTCACATGAGACGCTTGCTGTCTTTCTCTAGCCACTTTAAATCCGAAGTACGAAGTCTTTTGGGTTTTATAACTGGTGAATCTCCATTTGACACTGATGATTGTCGTTTGGATCTTTCTGGATCCGCCATAAGTTCAATTATGTAAAGTGCTGCGAGAAAAGTCATCTCTACTCTCCCCAACGTCAACATCCTCACGCGCAGTATAGCTAGCCGAAACTCCTTTTTTATGTGTACGGATGTGACGTAATGACGCAAAGACATGCTCGAATTTCCCGCGGAAATCCACCAGTACCACTGGAAATAAAATCATTATTAAAAGCTAACTGTTTTGAATCGAGCTACGGCAAGCAGATAGTTTTGAACACTGGCTGAATATGTTTTTTTTTTATAATTATTTTGGATTATTTTTAACTTGAAAAAAGTTACGGACAGCAGCTTTAAAAAGGGGTAAGGTATCAAATAATGAGACTAAGTTTGATACGTGCATGTCTCGCCCATTTGAATTAAATTGTCCTGATGCAATTTGTTGAGGCTCCGGTTGATCTTTGCTGATGTGGTCTTGATGAGAGAGAACCAGTGGGAGTCAGAGGATCTTTGGTGAATGGAAAGACAAGGCCACAGCCTGGCGCAAGCTTGGGAGTCCTTGGGGGACTTCTAGTTCAGCATCATCTTCACGTTAGGACTTCTCAGGAAGGACCAAGAGAGTCAGAGAGCCAGAGGCTAAGAGGACCAGAGAGGACAAGCGAAGAGACAAGAGAGGGCTGATCTTGATGATCAATGATTTTAAAGCGTGAAAATGTCACACCCTCTGGAGGTGCATGAGCCAATGCGAAGCTGCCCCTTTGGAGGGAGTTTTTATGACCCTTTTACAACCCTTTGTTTTCTAGCAGGGCATTTGAATGTTTAATTTCATTGGGTGTTTACGAAAAGAATCTACAAGATTCTTATAATACTAATGCGTCATAAAGTTAGCAAAATGTAATGTAAATTAACAAATGGGGGACGAAGATGGGAGTTTATAGAGACTAAACATGCTACACATATGATTTTGGTTAACCATAGTATGCAAGTCATGTCTCAAACCAAAATAGTTTAGAAGAGAGAATGAAGACATAGGCCAAACCACATAAAAGGAAAATTATGAGATGGAAAATTAGATACATGTTAATACATTTATCACATGGTTATACAGGTCCTTCCCAAAAAATTAGCATATTGTGATAAAGTTCATTATTTTCCATAACGTCCCCTTGGAATTATAAGGTTCTATCTGCGTTCTGAGCAGTTTTGAGATATTGAACTTTAAAGTTTTTGCATTCCATTTGACTGTGTAGAAAGAACCTTTTTATTTTCTAAATAAAAAGTTCCAAAATGTACACAACTTAAAAAACAACATCACATAATGTAAAGAAGTGGTCACAGAATAAGAATATGTGAATAACTAAATTTTTACAAAAATGTCAGACAGAACCTTATAATTCCAAGGGGACGATAATGTAATGATAAAAATTAAACTTTCATATATTTTAGATTCATTGCACACCAACTGAAATATTTCAGGTCTTTTATTGTTTTAATACTGATGATTTTGGCATACAGCTCATGAAAACCCAAAATTCCTGTCTCATAAAATTAGCATATTTCACCCGACCAATAAAAGAAGTGTTTTTAATACAAAAAAAAAAGTCAACCTTCAAATAATTATGTTCAGTTATGCACTCAATAGTCAATACTTGGTCGGGAATCCTTTTGCAGAAATGACTGCTTCAATGCGCGTGGCATGGAGGCAATCAGCCTGTGGCACTGCTGAGGTGTTATGGAGGCCCAGGATGCTTCGATAGCGGCCTTAACCCTCTGGGGTCCAAGGTGTTTTTGGGGTCCTTGAGATGTTTTGACATACTCTGACATTTGTGCTTTTTTCAGTTGCTTATAAACATATTACTGGCAAAGGTGTAATTACACTCTATTTAGCACACACAGGGCCACCATAATGTGTTATCAACATGTATGTACATGTTTGTATTTTTGAGAGAATATTGTTTATGCGTGGTTATTGAAAAAACTAAAACTTAAAGTTTCTGAAATAAGGCCACAAAACACATACTAAATATCTGTCCACAAGACTTTTGACTAATGGATGTTGTCGCCTAGAGTTTTTTCTTCAAAATGATCTGAAAATCATCCTGCCTTATCATTCACATAAAACAATAGATTGGTTTAAATTAAAAAATGACACTTTTTGTTTGGAAAGGCAATATGCGCAGGGGTGTGACCTGCTGTGATTCACACCTGAGAAGACAATGGGCCCGCGTAATAAGCGCATAATGGGGCTGCATACTAATGACCCTTTCATTCAGGTGTGTCACTGAGCCACAAGAATGCAATGACAATATATATATATATATATATATATATATATATATATATATATATATATGCCTATATATTACAAAATTGGTTCACAGTTCCAATTATTTATTTATTTTTCAAATTGTGCTTGCAAATTGTATAATATCAAATGTAAAAAATTCTAGTAATTGTGCAGTTAATTATCATACTGTTTTTACAGAAAGTTTGGGAATGTATCCCAAATGTGTCACTAATAAAACACAATACAAATAATTTAAAGAGGAGGCTTATATTGAGCTTTTAAGATTTACCTAAGATTTATTTATATGTAGCCTACATATATTTTTGCTATTTTAATAAAAAGGTTACAATTACAACAACAATTAAAATTTTAACTATATTTCAAATGTAATCTTTCTTTGTATTATATACTAAAGTGTACATTTCTTCATACATATTTCACAGTTGCGGATTAATTAGTTTGAATATAGCTTACAATCGAACAAACACTATAATAACATCTTAGCAAACAAGCTTATTTGATGTGGCAGTATTTTACAGTAAAAACGACATCTTGTCTTTCATATGTAACATATCGTTTTTATGATTAGGACATATAAATGTTAATTTGCAGTTTAATACGTTGCTTATACAAAAATATTTTATTTCAACATATTTCAGTCGATTTTTACTCATCTCAGTATTGGAATATAGTTAGGTAAAAGCTGTTCATTCATTCACACACAAAAACGCGATTCAAACAATCTTTTTGTTTACAGACACTATTCCATATCGCGATTAGCACAAAGCACTTGAAAATAAAGAATGTACCTATTCCTCGGCTGGATCCGTTGCTCCTCCAAATGAAACTACCTGTAGCCTACTTCTGAGGTAATTTTTTCCAGGATTATTATTAAGAAAGTACTATTATTCCTCACAGCGTCGTAAATCTGAGTCTCTTTCGGTGGGTTATCCAGCTGATGTGGGCGTGGATCGCCTCAGAGCATTTGTGTTTGAATAGAGCGCGCGCTCCGTGGGCGTGGTCAAATTAACTTTAATGAGCTGAGAGATGAACGACTCTCATCTCTCTCTTTTCGTACAGATTACATAAAATGAGAAAAACATTTTTTTTATATAAATTACTTCATTTAAAAGAAGATAATTCAGGCTTCATGCCTGTGTGCCTGTATACCTGTTTGACTGAGTATTTGCAGAGTTACAGTTGATTTTTCGGACGCGTTTCTGAATGGACTTCACTGACAGAGAGAACGCAGAACGCGCATCATGTTTATTTTTCTTTATTAGGCGAAAAGCACAACACTTTGTTTTTATTATGAGGTTCCACAAAAAAAATACAAACTTAACAGGATCGAATGATGTACAACACTTATATGTAAGATCAAAATTAACAGAGTAATTTGAGTCTCTTTTGCACTGATAAGGAAAAAAGTGAGCTGGTATCGCCGGCGAGACCACCGACCCCAGAGAGTTAAGCTCATCCAGAGTGTTGGGTCTTGCGTCTCTCAACTTTCTCTTCACAATATCCCACAGATTCTCTATGGGGTTCAGATCAGGAGAGTTGGCAGGCCAATTGAGCACAGTAATACCATGGTCAGTAAACCATTTACCAGTGGTTTTGGCACTGTGAGCAGGTGCCAGGTCGTGCTGAAAAATGAAATCTTCATCTCCATAAAGCTTTTCAGCAGATGGAAGCATGAAGTGCTCCAAAATCTCCTGATAGCTAGCTGCATTGACCCTGCCCTTGATAAAACACAGTGCACCAACACCAGCAGATGACATGGCACCCCAGACCATCACTGACTGTGGGTACTTGACACTGGACTTCAGGCATTTTGGCATTTTCTTTCTCCCCAGTCTTCCTCCAGACTCTGGCACCTTGATTTCCGAATGACATGCAAAACTGAGCAACAGTCCAGTGCTGCTTCTCTGTAGCCCAGGTCAGGCGCTTCTGCCGCTGTTTCTGGTTCAAAAGTGGCTTGACCTGGGGAATGCGGCACCTGTAGCCCATTTCCTGCACACGCCTGTGCACGGTGGCTCTGGATGTTTCTACTCCAGACTCAGTCCACTGCTTCCGCAGGTCCCCCAAACTCTGGAATCGGTCCTTCTCCACAATCTTCCTCAGGGTCCGGTCACCTCTTCTCGTTGTGCAGCGTTTTTTTGCCACACTTTTTCCTTCCCACTGAGGTGCCTTGATACAGCACTCTGGGAACAGCCTATTTGTTCAGAAATTTCTTTCTGTCTTACCCTCTTGCTTGAGGGTGTCAATGATGGCCTTCTGGACAGCAGTCAGGTCGGCAGTCTTACCCATGATTGCGGTTTTGAGTAATGAAACAGGCTGGGAGTTTTTAAAAGCCTCAGGAATCTTTTGCAGGTGTTTAGAGTTAATTAGTTGATTCAGATGATTAGGTTAATAGCTCGTTTAGAGACCCTTTTCATGATATGCTAATTTTTTGAGACAGGAATTTTGGGTTTTCATGAGCTGGATGCCAAAATCATTAGTATTAAAACAATAAAAGACCTGAAATATTTCAGTTGGTGTGCAATGAATCTAAAATATATGAAAGTTTAATTTTTATCATTACATTGTGGAAAATAATGAACTTTATCACAATGTGCTAATTTTTTGAGAAGGACCTGTATATAGAGAATATATAGGATTAAAAGGGTACATTTCTTCTTCTCAGCAAGAATTAAGAGAGTGTCACAGCTCTCTGGAAATTCTGTTCTGTCGTAAAGCTTGTTATCAGTTTTAATGTGTCCTCCAGGTTCTGCCAGTGGGTAGGCTTCATTTGTGGGGGAAGTTTCATAGAACTTTGTTGGAAGAGTGAGTTTGTTGGATTCTTCATTAAATATAATGATTAATTTGTGTGTGTCTGATTGGTCCAGACGCTACAAAACTAGGGGTTCAAGTTCTAGCTCTTAAAAGAGGATGCACAGATTACAGCAATGCAGGTCTCTTACAAAAAGCAGATACACATCAAATATTATATATGGTCATTACTGAAAATATAGTGTTTTCATTGGAAACAGTGATTATTCAGAAATATTTAACTGCTAAATGTCACGACTGACCAATCAGAATCAAATATTCAAGAGAGTCTCTTCTCTATTAAGTTATAGCAGTGTCTATTTACACTAAAGGCAAATAATCAACCTTGTTGCCAAAGTTGATTTTCACTAACTCTGCGCACCAAAGATCAAATATTTTACTTTTAGTTCAAATAGCATTTTACTTTTATGCATTTTATTTTACTTTTATAAATAGCATCTATTAGTATTTGCACAGTGTAAATAGTGTATTTGTGTAGAAAACTGTATCTATCACTATTTTCACAAAGTGTAAACAGCATCTTCTTTTTTACATTGTAAATAGACGTTGCCTTGTTGTTCAGGAAGTCTCTTATTGTCTTATCGTTCAGGAAGTCTCTAAGTTTTATCTGTCATCACACAGTACACATTATGGTGGGGACTTTCCATATACTGTACGTATTTTTATACTGAGCTAATAATATTTCTAATTCTACCCATCCACATCACATAAACCTTTCAAGATATACATTTAGTCATTATTTTTCCTCATGGAGACCATTGCTAGGTACAGATTTTGCAATTAAAGAGCGTGTTTAAATCAACTTTTTAAGCCGATTATGCCAATGTTGTTTGTAGTTAACAGTTGTAGTTGTAGTTGTAGTAAACACGTTAAACCGTTTTCCATTATCAGCATAAGGTTATAAATGGCTTAAGAATAAACTGATCGGCACAGCTATATTTTTGCCCAGTAAACCCTGATTTCGCCCAGCATGTAAACAGCTTAAGCTACGTTATTTTGGCTTATTGAAGTCTGCATTTGTGATATGTAACAGGAAGCCTTTGAAGACTTTACTGCAGATCAAACCAGAGTGAGTGTTTCACTGTAGGAGATGAATAAAATATATTGTACACTTTCTTGACACAAAAAAACTTATAAAAAGTGTTCCCATCTTATGCAGACGAAGGAGAAGTGATACTGTTATCATTGAACTGAGTTATCATTGGTGTGCATGTAAATATGTGTGGGCATCTGGTCTCCATACAATAGTCAAAATCCCCCCCCACCCCACCCCACCCCACACCCCTCTCTCTCTCTCTCTCTCTCTCTCTCTCTCTCTCTCTCTCTCTCTCTCTCTCTCTCTCTCTCTCTCTCACACACACACACACACACTACAGAATAAGTTTTCAGTGAGGGATAAAATAAATGCTAATTTGTACACTATGCAGTCATCAAAACACAAATATGTCCATCCTCAATTTGAGGATCAATATAATGCAAATATGTTTGAGATTTAATACACTGTGCATATTTTATATCTATTTTTTAGCTGTATCAACAGTTACTCATCATGTGGAGTCACAGTCCTCTCTTATCAGTCTGCACATGTCAGTGGACACACAAACACAAACATGCTGTGAGCGCACATTCAAATCCATGTGCTGGTGAGATCCTAATGACAGAAGGTGCTCACATGCACATACACGAATTCACTGGAGCGAGATATCTGTGCTTATTGATATAATCTAACACTGTTTCATAATGATGGAACCAGGCAAATCCATTGCCACTGTCTGCACGCTGTCCACAGCCACAAACTTGGTGTGACACACACACACACACACACACACACACACACACACACACACACACACACACACACACACACACACACACACACACACACACACACACACACACACACACACACACACACAAAGATACTCAAAAGTAAAACATAAACTCTGCAAAACATCACTACCAGCTTTATCTTGTACCTAAGGTCAATGTAACATTTCCATGATATGTGTTTGGCACTATTTGTATTAACAAATAATTTCAAAAATTGCTCACAGCCTGAAGAAAAGGTTTTAACACGCAACATTGCGCTTCAACATGCAAAACAATAACATGATGAATGGAGAGAAGGAAGGAAAAACAAAGTAAAGCAAACTGAAAGGATGAGTTCACATGCTACCACAACAGACTAAAATAAAACAATGGAGAAGGGCAACAAGAGAAAGCAAAAAATAAAGATAAAACAAACTAAAACAAAACAAAGTAATGACAACAAACAAAACAAACACTGTCAACGGCAATAAAAAACCTTAACATAAAACCTGGAAAAACAAACTAAAGTAAAATATAGAGATGTGACTACAAGCCACTACTACAAATAAAATGAGCATATGGTGAACGGCACGAAGACAAAACAAAGAAATAAAGACAAACAAACTAAGGCAAACTAAAGGGCCACTGCTACAAATAAACTGAACATACGGTGAACGGCACAAAGACAAAACAAAGAAATAAAGACAAACAAATTATGAGGCAAAATAAAGGGACATGTCCTCAGGCAAAAACATGTCTCAGTTTGCATGTCTCACAAGTCACAAAAAGCCAACAGAGTCTGACACTGAAACAACACCATTAACTGTGATCTATGTGCGTGGCATCAGCTGTCAGTCAAATCCATCCAGGTCCTGACCTTTTTTTTTTAACCAGGTGTGGGAGGTGAAAATCAAGCAGAGTGAAAGAGAAACACAAAGCAGCGAAGGTAAGGAAAGAGAGTGGATGAGGAGGAGATAAATAGAGGTCAAGGCAAGTCTGGTACTTACAGGCTTAAGTTTCTGTTTCAAGCTCATGGTGGCATTCTCTGAGCAGTGCTGAGACAGACACACAGAGCACTGACACAGGGAAACACCGCCCTTCCACACTCGCTCTCTTTTTCCTCACAAACACACACACACACACACATACTGATAAAGGTGTGGAATATACGACAGCCATCCTATTTGCATAAAGATTAGTCTGCGTAGACAGAATATGGATGTGATACATGCATTACAAAATATGTATTTCACACACACACACTGTTTGCACTTATGTACACACATAACCTTTATTTTGTGCTCTGAAACCCTAAGTTTTTCCCTTTCTTTTAATAGTTTTATTAATAAAACATGTTCTAGTGTAGTAGTAATATAATGGAAATCTCAATTTCAATGTAGAATTTGTAATTTTGTAAAGAAAGTGAATTGGTTGAGGGTGTAAAATATGTTCATCTATTGAATAGTGTCACTGTAACTACACTTTATATGCTTGGCACTGATATTCTGGGAGGCATAATGTCAATGCATTTGCCCTCTACAGCAGGAATGTGGCGTGCTTATGTCGCATGCCTATTTACACTTACACTTATTATTAGAGCAATTATGCCGCATTGCTACTTGATTAACTGGATTTATCTAAATTAAAAGCAGGATACCTGGAACCTGATTTTTCTTGTCCTTCCAGTTCCCTTTCGAAAGGGAACTCGCACTGCGCCGATGATGCTTTGGGGAACGCCTCAGGTGTGACAAGTGTCTGAAATCACAATCAAATCACGGCAATCACATTGACCGGCGACAGCCCGTGAATCATTATCGTGAATGATTAACGTGCGACCTGGAAGTATATAAGGGCGCCTTGCAAACATGACAAATCATCTTTTCGTCTTCAGGGACTGTTCTGTCTGTAAAGCGCTTGAGAATTACGGTAAGAGAATAAAATGCATTTGCAAGAAGCAAAGCTTCCAGAAGTGTGTGGACCCGTGCTCAAGATATCTGTGCCATCTTCTGTTATTAGCCCTGTGTTGGCAGGCCCGAGTACGGTTCTCGGACCTAGAGTCTCTCCTCGACGGCTCTCCTCTGGAGATTCTGCTCGGGGGGGGGGGCTTTTTCTCTCAGTCGAGTGGGTTGATCCTTCCCCCTGTCCAGAATTGTGGAAACTTTGGGCTTGGCCTCTGAGGGGGCCCAGCTCATAAGTTCAGGTCTCTCAACTGAGGTTGTTGAGACCGAGCTGCGCATTTTGTGTTTGGGTGAAGAGCACGCACAGGCAGTTCTCGAGGGAGCTGTTTGTGCAAACTGTGAGCGTTTTCCCTCGAGAGAAGCAGCCCTCTCCCCTCTTCTCCGACTCCCTGGTGCTTCTTACATCAGGCCTGAGGTTGGGCCCATGATGAGAACAATGTTCTGATGGCCCGCCTTGGCTTGGTTAGTGAGAGCGCCTCTTTCAGGTATGTGAAAGGCGGTAGACCCCAGGTTCATAAAGAACTATTTGGTGAGTCTTCACTTCGCACGCCGCAGGTGAGCTGAGTTGTCTTCTTTAAGAGTAATTTTTGTGTGTAACCAACACTAAAATGTATCTCTCTACAGACCTCGTTCCCTGTATCTTCTCTTCTTGTTCGTCCATCAAAAGTTGATGATGACCATGGTACGTTTGTCATTTTGTTGGGTTTTGATGAGTGCGCAGATGGCTAAAGAGGCCAATGTCAACATAAGATAAGGTAAAAAAATTATAATAATTCACCTCATACCACTATGGCTCGGGTTGAGAGTGAATTTCTAACCTTTACTTCGTCTTGGTTTACGAAATACTCTCCCTTGAAGCCAGAGCATTGCATAAGCTAACGCCCATGCGTTGTAGCCTACTAGATGGTAGTTCCCTGGATCTGGGGCCTCCATTGAGGCAGAGTGGCATATGTTGTACTCCCCTTGCTTAACCCTCTGGGGTCTAAGGTGTTTTTGGGGTCCTTGAGATGTTTTGACATGCCCTGACATTTGTGCTTTTTTCAGTTGCTTATAAACATATTAATGGCAAAGGTGTAATTACACTCTATTTAGCACAAACAGGGCTTCCATAATATGTGAGCAACATGTATGTACATGTTTGTATTTTTGAGAGAATAATGTTTATGCATGGTTATTGAAAAAACTAAAAATTAAAGTTTCTGAAATAAGGCCACAAAACGTCTCAGGTTACGACTGTAACCCTGGTTCCCTGATAGGGAACGAGACGCTGCGTCGAGACGCTGTGGGAACGCCCCTGCGTGATTGCGTCGTGAAGCATGTGTATAATCAGTCCAATGGAGAGATGAGACGTCATAGGCGGGTGACGTCATTGATCAGGAAACTATAAAGCACACCTGAAAACAGACCGCGCTAGCTTCTGATAGGCCGAAGCAAGTCGATCACAGGCATGCAGGGAGTATGGCAGGGCGACACAGCGTCTCGTTCCCTCTCAGAGAACCAGGGTTACAGTCGTAACCTGAGATGTTCCCTTTCAAGTGAACTTGAGCTGCGTCGAGACGCTGCTCTGAGACGCTGCAGGGTCAAAAACCTCACTAATGTGTGCAGCGAGGAAACATCCTGCCACAACACAAACATATTGGAGGGAAACTCCTGATAATAATGTTTTAGAAGCAGCCATACTCCTAGTATCTTGGTCTGACGCCTACAGTGCCACGAAGGAAACGTTACTAGAGGGTGTCTCCCCAAGGACACCACAAGGGGACGTGGTAAGCAGCTAAGGCCGCCATGTACACCTTTAGTGTGGAGGGGGATAGACCTGCGGATAAACGCTCCTGCAGGAACTCCAGCACTGCAACCACAGGGCAGATAATTGGGTCCAGCTGGTCCTCTCCGCACCAGGAAGTGAACAATATCCACTTCAAGGTGTAGAGTTTCCTCGTGGAGGGAGCTCTTGAGTGGATGATTGTCTCAACAACCTCAGTTGAGAGACCTGAACTTATGAGCTGGGCCCCCTCAGAGGCCAAGCCCAAAGTTTCCATAATTCTGGGCGGGGGGAAGGATCAACCCGCTCGACTGAGATAAAAAGTCCCCCCCGAGCGGAATCTCCAGAAGAGAGCCATCGAGGAGAGACTCTAGGTCCGAGAACCGTACTCGTGCCTGCCAACACAGGGCTAATAACAGAAGATTTATTAGCCCGTCCCGGCGAACTCTTTCTTGAGATGAGAACTTCTCTTAAGATGCGAAAGGGTCTACTTACGCTCGACCAAAGTTTTTCATAGGAGCTCCACCACCTCGGGGTGGAGTCTCTATTCCCCGGGCCTCGGCCCCTGCCTCGACAGGATGTCTGCTCCTGGATTGAGTAAGAGACCACCGATGTGTTGTCCGTGCGGACAAGCACATGGTGGCCTCTCAGGTCTGGCAGAAAGTGCTTGAGAGATCGAAACACCGCCATCATTTCTAGCCGATTTATGTGCCAAGAAAGTAGATGGTCCTGCCAAAGACGTTTCGCCGAGCGACCACTCATGATCGCCCCCCAACCTGTGAGGGAAGCATCCGTCGATAGCGTACGCGTCAACAAGAAGCCCCCAGCACTGGGCCTTGGGCGAGGAACCAAGGTTTGTTCCACATGACTAAGGCACATAGGCATCTCCGCGTGACCTTGATCATGCGAAACGGATTTCCCCTCTGAGAAAACCCCTTGGTCCTGAGCCACCACTGTAGGGGTCTCATGTACAGGAGGCCAAAAGTTATTTCGGTGGATGCAGCTGCCATGAGACCCAGCGGTCTCTGAAATTGTTTCGCAGTGAGTGACTGGCCTAGTTTTACCTAGGCCGAAGGGAAGAACACGATATTGGTACACTTCGCCCCTGAAAGCGAACCTTAGGGACTTCCTGTGATGAGGACGGATGGCTACATGGAAGGTGGAAGTGACAATAGATTGGACACCACGTAGGGAGGACCCCTACAAATATGGGTTGATGAGAACCGAACTGAATTCTGTAACCCTTTTCTATAGTTAGCAGGCCCCAACGAGATATATTTGGCAGTAGCTTCCACGCTGCCAGAAAATCTACTAAGGGGACCAGTCTCTCAAGACTGGCCTCTGGTATTGGTCGAACAGCCACTTCGGTGCCCTGTAACAGCGAACCGGCAGGGAAAACCGAACTGACTGTTCTACGACCCTCCTCGGCGGATCGTTGGGAAATGCAGGCACCTCGGCACCGTGAAGCCGTGAACCGGCAGGGAACAACCGAACTGACTGCTTTACGACCCTCCTCGGAGGATCGTAAAGGGTTTACAGTGCGTATCATTTGCATGCAAAAACTATTTTTGGCGTATAAATGGTACGAGAAATTAAATTCATGCTATAGATACGCACTTTCATGAAATCGTGTTGTTTTTATGATATATTAGGTCATATACATTTTGATTTGCAGTTTAATACGTTGCTTATACAAAGACATTTTATTTCAACATATTTCAGTCGATTTTTACTCATCTCAGTATAGCAATATAGTTTGCAAGGGTTGTAAGCACTATGCTGAGTCATGCTCTCCGGGATACCCCGTCTCTGAGATCCGGGCTGAGTGGTTCACTGCCAGCTTTGCAGTCCCTCGGGTTGGATGCCTTACCTAAAGGCAAGTGTCCAGAGGCTCTGTCTCAGGACAGACAGGAAGTGGCCAGACTGAAGTGTCCAATGTAAGTGACACCAGGTCAGGCCTTCCTGGTGGCATTTCGGGTGAGTACGTTCCCCTGAATGGTGACTGGCTGGGGTTCCTTCGGGTTCCCTAGCCACATTCCCTAGAAGGGACCCCTTCTAATTTGAAGCTGTGGTCCTAGGCCCTTGAGCAGGCCCAGGTAAGCCTTTCATTAAACAATGTTTATGGAGGTTTTCCTGTGGAACGTATAGCTTGGGCTATGACTGTAGGGAATGATGACAGCCCAGTGTGACCTGAGGGTGAGTGGTTCTGGCATTTCATTTCAATTTGCTGTTTCTGACAGTTGTCACTGCCAATGGGCATGCACTCCCCTTAGCATGGTGGCGTTGGTATATCGTACCCCAAAGCGTCATCGACACAGTGAGAGTTCCCTTTCGAAAGGGAACGTCTAGGTTATGACTGTAACCTCTGTTCAGGGAACGAGACACTGCGTCTTTCGCCATCGGGTCCTGCCTGCCGAACAGTCCCTTCAGACGATAAGGTGATTTGTCATGTTTGCAAGGCGCCCTTATATACTTCCAGGTTGCACATTAATCATTCATGATAATGATTCACGGGCTGTCAATGTGATTGCCGTGATTTGATTGTGATTTCAGACACCTGTACCGCCTGAGGCGTTCCCCAAAGCGTCATCAACGCAGTGTCTTGTTCCCTGTTCTCAGGGAACAGAGGTTACAGTCGTAACCTAGATGATTTTTGTATACACTAGCATTTAAAAGTTTGGGGTCAGTAAGACTTTTTTTTTTTTTTTTTAAGAAATGAACACTTTTCTTCAGCAAGGAAGCATTAAATTGATCAAAAGCTACAGTAAAAAAGTTTTCTATTTCAAATAAATGCTCTTCTTTTGAACTTTCTATTCATCAAAGAATCCTAAAAAAAAGTTTCACGGTTTCCACAACAATATTAAGCAGCACAACTGTTTTCAACATTGATAATAATAAGAAATGTTTCTTAAACACCAAATCAGCATTTTGCAATGATTTTTGAAGGATCATTTGACACTAAAGACTGGAGTAATGATGCTGAAATTCAGCTTTGACATCACAGAAATAAATTACATTTTAAAAAAATATTTAAAAATAGAAAAATAATCTTAGGGTTAAGGTCCGAGGGTTAAGGTCCGAGAAAGGACCTTAACCCTAAAACAGGCAACGTGTCTTACGAGATACATAGTTTTTATTGTCTTTTTTGGGCCATAAGAAAGATTTTTTCATCAAATTCTGTTATCAATTATGACAGCCTGGTCTGTCTTGAGTATGCTGGTCACATGATTTGCTTCAAATTTTTTGTGATCAATTAGTCAGCCTGACCTAAATCCAACATGGCTGCCAGTGTTGCCAGATTTTGAGATAAGTAAATATATATTAAACTTTTCTTCTGAAAAAGAAAAAGAAAAAAGAATACTGCTAACATTAATTGTGAACATTGTCTTAAGGTGCTGAAGGATAAAATGAAGTAATATGTTGTTCATATTGTTATTTAGCACGTTTTGAAATTTATGTGTCTCCTGAGACACGTTGCCTGTTTAGGGTATACAAAAGGGATTAAACTAGTTCTATTTAAAATGCACTATTCAAACTTAAATGATTGTAATTCAAGAATGCTTTGGAATATAATAGGTTACTATAGGACTATAGGTTTTTAAAGAAAACAGTCAGCAGATTATTGCTGAAGTGAAAGCACTTTAAAAAATGAAAGTATGAAAAAGTTAAGGAAGTTTAAATCTTACATTAAATCAAATATACTGTACTTAATATTTATTCTTTTTTATAAAATATGTATTTTACAAAATATTTTTTACTATAAAATTACTATAAAAACAAAAAAAATATTTCTAACCAAGTTGTGTTCCAAATTTGAAGTTGATAAACTTCAAATTAGCCACCAGGTGACTTACATTCCATTGAATTTAATTGTATGCATTCTGCCATAACAAATTAATAAAATTCTGTCGAAATATCACTTCTGTCACAAAATATGGAACCTTGAGACTCAGACCTTTCTGACAATATGAGTTTTGTCAAGATTAGAATAGGTTTTGATCATACATTATTAAACATGACGATGCCCAAAAGGGGAGGAGCCCATTAAAAGAATTTAGAGTACCGTTTCTATGGTAACACAACGTCCAATTTCAAAACGGGTTTCACAGGCTGAATCTTGAGTTCGTAAGCTTTCGAATGATACATAATTAGTCAACATTAGATCAGGTGAAGCATGGGATATAATTGTTTTAAACATACAGTGGCAGTAACAGTTAACAGATTAATGACTTGGTCCTTTCTTTATACCCTAATCAGGCAACGTATCTCAGGAGACACAACTCATAAAATCCAAAATCAATTTTTTTTGGATATGTTTTATTTAAGTCCAGATGATATAAAAATGAACTGAAATTATTTTTTGCTTAGCATTTTCCACTCTTGCCTGTTTAAGGGTTAAGCCAGGACTTGGGTCGCCCAAAGCGCATCTGTGCCATATGTCAGATCTGCCAAATGGCACCAACTGACTACAGAACTTGCATGACCTCTCTAATATTTCTAGGTTTTTTCTGTGATTGTAGGACCCCACGTACCTAAAAAATTCATGATCATATTTCATTCAAAGGTTAATGCTCCTCACATGCGGACCAGTCTACTAAAAACAGTACAGCTGGTCACATAACTAGGTACGTCATGTTATATAGACAAATCAATAGCAACAAAGATCAATGCAGATGATCATTTCCCTTCTTGCTCAGTGTCAAATCGAAGTCCAATTATCAAGCCAGGAATTGCCTGTTCTACCTCAGGACGTAATGCAAACACAGACTGCACATATGCCTTAATACCATAATATCAAGCTAATGCTTAATGGGTCATAGAAAAGCTTCACACTAGTTATTTACATTGGCATCTTCAGAGTGTCTTAGTGAACATGCTAAATAATGAATTAAAAGAAGGCCAAAATTCAAAAAGGGTTCATGTCAGGGTTAGGTTTAGGGGTAGGGGATAGAAATGAGCTAAACATACAAACAATGAAAGTGTGAATATTAGAAGAAAAGAGAAAAAGAGTGAACAGAAAGAGATAGAAAGAGAGAATGGTAGGTAGGAGGGCCAGAGAAAGAGAGTGTGTTAGCATGCACACTTTTGACAGATGTGTGTGCGAGTAGAGAAACAGACAGTCAGTGTATCTTTGGCCCCTGCTGTCACTGCCCTCTACTTCCATTAGCCCTACAAGCCAAGGTCGCAGAAAGCAACCACATGCGCACACACACACACACACACACATACACAGCCATCCACACACGGGTCATGCTCACGCAAATTAAAATGCTCTTAATATTTTCAAATATCTGTTGTTTTTTTTCTTTGCCCATACAATGGAAGCCAATAGTCACAAAAACTGTTCGGTCAAGAACATTCTTCAAAATATGTTCCACTGAAGAAAAAAGTAGTTTGGAATGACATGAGGGTGAGTAAATGAAGGCAGAATTGTCCATTTTTATAGAACCATCCCTTTAAATAATAGTCTGTGAACTTACTCAAATATATCAAGATAGTTATGAGGAGGCTTAATGAAACATAATAATAACTATTATTAAAGAAGGAAAATAGATAGTTAGGAAGAATGGAGAACAACGTTCAGTTCACCTGTTGGAATGTGTCATATGCTGCTTTAAAAACTAATACAGACACACACACGCACAGGCTTTATGATTGGAATGTGCAAGCTGGCAGTAGATTTGTCACCATGATTGATTTTTCCACTGGTAGGACGCTGGTCTCCCACGTGTGTCCATGGAGAGAGACGTCACCAATACAATCTCTTTCTCTCTGTCATTTTCACTGTCTTTCTTTGATTCTTCTACATTCTCTGCTGTACTGCACCCCTCTTTTTAGTACTTCACACTCTTTATCTCTAAGCTTTGAAGACAATCTTTCAAGTTTTTATATAAACCATGGCACGAGGAGCCCGCACAATCTTTGCAGTCATTATGTGAAACATAATGTACAGTAACTTGAACACACGAGCATGCATTCCAGTAAACCCAGTACACAGCAATAATCACACATATACACGGGGGTAGGAAAAGTGTGTCAATGTGTGTCCGTTCCCTACACAACAGCCCAATAAGCACTTCCCACATCAGCACAGGACTCAGTGGTCCCCTGTAAATAGGTCACTAACTGCTTGTGTGGAGATGTTACAAAATAGTAAATCATGTAGATGATGTCATCAAACTTTTCATTGGCTGATGAGGATGAGTGAAAGCTTTTGCGATGTCAACTAGTGCAACTTTTGCAGTTTTGGTGTTCCATCTTTTTAAATGGAATTTTAATGGAACTTTAAATGGAATGACAAAGTTAATGTAATGTACTAAATTAATAAATCTGTAAGGCCCATAAAACCATCAAATGTGAAGACTGTTTTAACCTTCAGATAAGGTTTTGTCAAGCTTTCATCGGTTTGTCTTGACAGACTTTCCTTTTCTAGTATAAAATGACTTCATTCAATTTAGTCACTAACATGTTACATTGCTGTTACATTAAATTATTTGAAGTTTAATTCAATGAACTCTAGTATAATTCTGATTGCAAAATAGATTGAGAGATCTAGATGCTTATATTTAATACATTTATGTATACACATTTTTACTCATTAACTATCATTCAAATGTTTGGGTTCAGTTAATTATTATTATTTATTTTTTTATGCATGTATGTATTATTTTATTCCTCAGGGATGCATTACATTTACCAAAAGAGATTGTAAAGAATTTTACATTGTTACAAAATATTCCTATTTCAAACAAATTCTGTTCTTTTTTACATTCTATTTATCAAAGAATCCTGAAAAAAAGGATCAGGTTTATACAAAAATATTAAGAACAACTGTATTCAATATTTCAAGTAATGCTTCTAGAGCAGCAAATCAACATATTAGAATGATTTGTGAATAAGGATCATGTGACACTGAAGACTGGTGTAATGATGCTGAAAATTCAGCTTTGCTAAAACAGGAGTAGGGGAGAGCGGGGCACAACCTAACGCATTTTGGTTTTGGCTCAATTATTAAAAAAATTATTAAGTTAGATTCAACTTTTTTTTACACAAGCAACATACACATCTCTGCTACAAATGAACACTTAAAAGTTTTTTTCTAGGACCTACCATTTTCGTACTGTTGCACTAAAAGTGACAGAAGTGCAAATGTTACAATTTACCCCATATGCGGGGTTAATTGTAACAGACAGAGAGAGGGGTTAGTTGTAACACTTGTGTGTAACACACATAATTCAGTACTATTTTATTTGTATAGTTTGATATTGTTTGTGCATCTGTATAGATAGATATCCATACATCCATCCCTCATCCAATCATCCTTCTATTATGGATCAATATCATGGATAGAGAAATAGAAAAGGGCAGCACAGTTTTGACCTGAAAAGTTGTGTGGCTCCCTGTTTTCATTTGATTATCATTGTACACTTGGCGGCTTAGTTGTAACACTGTGCTACAACTAACCCCGCTGTGTAAAGCATATTTTAAGCCTAGCTAACAGTTGCTAGGAGTTGCTGACATGTTTCAAAACGGTGCTATGTTTTAGCAAACAAGACAGTGATTAAGGCAATATAAAGTTAGATTTGAAAACATACACACCCAACTCAGAAACCGAAAAAAACCTATGATGAAAAAATTTACTTGCATGGCGTCAAAACACTCTTTGTCCAGTATCTTCACGAAATATTATCAAAACTTTTCGCGGGAGTAATTTTCACAAATTCGCGGGAGACCGTCTTCTGGCAGCGAGAGAAAAAGGGCGTAAACACAACCTGCTTGATCCTGACTAACTATGTAAAAGGTCCGTGTTACATTTAACCCCGCGTTAGGTTGTGCCCCGCGCTCCCCTACATTTAAAACATATTCAAGTAGACAAATGTTACTCTAAATTGTAATAAAATTTCACAATATTACTGCATGTTTTACTCTATTGCTGATCAAATTAATTCAGCCAAAAGAGCATAAGAGACTTTCAAAAACAGTCTAAAATCTTACTGACTGCCAAAATTAGAACAGTGGTGTATGTCTCATATATTATAACATAGGATAACTGCAATTAATTTGATTATTGGTATATAATCTATAGGTATATATATATATTTTTTTTTATTACAACATGTGTATAGCAACAGTACCATAAATAAATCATAGGGTATAAATAAATAAAATGGCAAAATCAATAGGCCTCACTAAGGAAACAGAAACAAAAGGAGCAAATGACTGAATCCGACAATACAGTACATTTGCATGAAAATGTGTATGAAATACGTTGCTGTGCTGTCAAGTACTTTTTCATATTACCTGCGTGACTTGAGTGACCTTTTCTGAGACGTTCTGTGTGCGGTCTTTAATCTTGCTGGGTGCTATGATCTCGATCTCTGTGGGGGAAGGTGGTCTGAGGTCCGAGCCGAAAGATATCGTCACCTGAGGGATGCGGCCAATGGCCCGGTGCCGCATCAAATCTGAGTCTGAGGTGGAGTTTAAGTTAGTGGGCTTCAGATCTGAGAAAGAAATATCACCCTCTGATCAGTTTTCATCACAGTAATAAAAAAACAAAACAAAAAAAAACATCACAGGGTTTTTGATTAAAACAATGTCATGCCACGTGACTTGCCCACCATCCTGTATGCATCTGCCAATTGCATTGCAGGTTATGTCACTGTTTGAGTATGCAATAATGAAAATGTGTTATTATAAACCTATGAGTCATTTGGACACCTATACAGAGACAGAATAAACTCTTTAGAGCTCGCACACACACAATCACAGTAATCACAGTCGCACAAAAGCATTGATTAGGACTACAGTTACAGAAATAGGTCTGTCAGGCCGCCACATGTGCCCATCTCAGCAGGGAACCAACAAGTCTTATTCTGGACTTCCAGAGACTTAAATGATACAATTTAACATATTCGAATGGGCCGCTTTGTTATGCTCATTATGCTTTGTGCTGCTTTTTGGAGTTGTTCCATAAAGTCCATTAGAAAACCATTCTAGCTCATTTTTATCAAAAGCTACTTCTATTTTAAGCTAATTGGTTGTGATCAGACTTATTATGTAGTCACGAATACATTCAAATATAATGCTCAATTTCCATCAAAAGCATATCCTGTACTCTGTCAATGGTTCACCTGTTTAATGCTAATGGAAGAGTTTAATCACAGCTAAGAGACGAAAGAGCTGATCAAACAAGGGCGCATGCAGCAATAAGCTGACTGACAAGCATCTGTTCCACTCAGTCCCGGCTGGGGGTCCCCGCTCATGTCTGACATATGACATATGATTTAAAAAGGAAGTAGCACTGCCCAGTAAGTCAATGTCTGAAAGAACAAAAAAAAAGAACCAGAAAGTACCAAACTTCTCTCACACTTCTTTTGTCATAAACACTATTTAAAGCCAGTGAAACTGCCGTCCAAGGATAAAGACAATACTGTTTACAACTTTGCCGTTTTCTCCACTGTAAAAGCCTGTTATAGGAAACAGTTTCAGGTTGGTAAACATACTGACACAGTGGCTTTGGAAGACCAAATATTTTGCACCCTATCGGAAAGTTTATTATGGAAGCTGGTTTCCATCACTGAGGAAACAAAAAAGGTCTTTCTCACTTTACGTCTCACAATTACGACTTTAGTTTTACTCTTAAGTTAATATCTTCAAATTAATTGCAAGTTTATATCTAACATTGCATTGTTTTGTGCATTGTTTATTTGTGGTTTTATGTTTTATGGATACTTGTTTACACTTTGTACAGCACTTTGGCCAACAGCTGTTGTTTTTAAATGTGCTCTATAAATAAATATGACTGACTGACTGACTGACTGACTGACTGACTGACATATCTATGACATATCTATCAGTGACTTTTATTTCTTAAATAAAATAAAAAATCTTTAAAAAAAAAAGTCGTAAACAAAACTTTTTGACAATATTGTATAAAAAAGTTGATTAATGCCCTAAACATTCCAAGACTTTACTTGTAATAAACATCTTCTGCCAAAAAAAAAAGAATCAAACTATATTTTATGTTAAGCCCTTACTTTATAATAGATTTCTATTAGAGAAAATGTGCTTTTTGTTTTTATCATAGCATCATCCTTTTGCTAGTGGACAAACAAAGAGAAATTCTGTTGGATTCTGTTTTTGTTCCTTTTGATGGATTTTTTTTTTCACAATTCTATTTTTTGTGAATTATGGCTTTGTTTGCACTAAATGTTTATCAAATGAAACTGGGTTCTCCTTGGTTGTTTTTAGTACAAGTGAGTGAGTTTTAGAGACATCCATGAGAATATATAATAAAGACTATTACTTGGTAAGCACAACATTAATAACTGTGATCTGAGATGTTATCTTAATTTGTTCAATCAACCGGAAAACCACACAGAGACGGGATGTTATGTGGATTCTTGTCTTGATGTCTTTCTACCTTCATACTGTCTGATGAGGTAGAAATAATACAATTTCGCACACAGTAATGTTTCTGACAGTACTAAGAACTAGATGATTGCGAACACAAACACTCATACCGCTCCACTGGTCCCTCATGCCCTCGATGTCATGCAGTGAGGATGCCCGACGCAGGCTGCATACGCTCTCTCTGGAGTGGCTGTGTTTGAGAGGGGGTCCGCCAGGCTCTAGCCAGTCTGAGGGCCGTGAGAGTGGGGATGAGAGGGAACATGAGGTCTGCTGAATCAAGGCCTGGGTCTCTGATTTTAAGCAGCTGTCTGGAGACATCTGGAGGTCTTTCAGGGCCACCTCCTCATGAGAGGGCTGCAGGACACATGGAGGGGAGCTGTAGATCACATGTCTGTGAGAATATGAACTTATGTATTGTATATGCACGGATGTACCTGTAGGTAGTCCACCACCACTCCTTCAAAGTGGTCCTGAGGGAGGGACGGCTGCCGTTTGACACGGAGAGAGGGCATTCTAAGTCTCATCTTGCGTCTCTGACCTGATACAGAAACACAAGTTTAAATAATCAAAGAGGAAGATATTTTTGCTCAAAGCTCAGAGGACATGACTGGTGAGAAACGAGTTCTAGTCTTTCTGGTTCTGAAGTCTGGTATGTCCTTTTAGTAACGTCTGACGGGCACAGTGTGTGATAATAATGAGATCTCTTTTAAAACCTGTGAAGCAGGAGAAGAACCCATTTTCTCTCATTTAAATACATTGCTGTCTAGGAGAAACTAGATATTAAGAAATTAAAGAGATTTATTGTGATTTTTATATACTAGATTACTAAGGCATGGAACTGAGGAAATTTGTTAGATAACTAAATATAATATAATAATAATAATAATAATGTTTAAAAACATTATACATTATAAACTATAACTTTAAATATTTGTTTCATTAATGATAACAATAATACAAATATTTAAAATAATAATATACAATTATTTTGATTTTATTTGTCAACATATAATATAATTAAATATAATGATAAAAATGTTACTTATTTTAACTTAAATCAATTTAACTTATGTCAACTAAATATATCATAGTGTCTAATATAAAAGTGAAATGCAACAATGCCTAGGGCTACACCTACACACCAACCTCACACCAAGCACAGCAGTCAGCAGTGTGTTTTCCTTATAAGGCTGTTACAGAAAGGGCCAGAATCTCAGTACACACAGAGAAAGGGGGGACACGCACCTGCCTGTAGCCAGCTGTGTGCCATCCGCTGTTTAATGCCACCTTTTTTCATAGATGGGTCTAAAAACTCCTGGAAGTTTAGGATGAACATGATTACGACTCCTTCCTCATTCTTTACTGGAACGACATCAACTAAACATGGCCTACACGCCCCTGAAAGGCAGAGAGAGAGAGACAGGAGAGAAAGAGAATTCATGTAGTTAACAGGGATGTCAGCTAGCAGAGATGTTTGAGTACAAAATACAGCAGAAAATTTGTTTAGTTTTCATGAAGAGCTGCTATGAATACCAGTGTGAGGGCTGTGAGTAGTCTAAACACACTCACACTTACACAAACACACAATAAGACACCCACACACAGGTGCTGCCGTTCAGGGGGTCTGACTTTGAGTAAACATAAATCTAAGAAAAAGAAAAAAAAGGGGGGAGACCGTGGAGTGCTGTAACACATTCTTTCAGTGTCTGTGTAATTTTTTCACTATGTCTGACTATGAATTAAAATGGTTTATAAATCTACTCATCCCTAAACTGTGAACATTTATTTCAAGTTTAGAGAGTGCTGTTATTATCCCACCACAGGCAGCATTAATAGAAATGAAATGAAATAAAATATGTACAATTTATGCCATCCCCCATCTCCTCCTCATTTCTTTTTAAACATTTCAATTCAATGTAATAAACATACAGGAAGTATTTTAATTCAAAACAGCAAATAAAATTAAAAAGGGAATAAGCATAAGCTAACAACTCTAAAACTAGTTTGTGACGAATGTGACCTGTGCTGGCAAAATTAGTCAGAATGAGCAAATTTTCAAAATGAGTTCTTGTTATTTTCACATACTCCATTAAAAAAACCTTCATAATGATGTACGATTTGTTGGAATCGGACAAGGAATTAATGAGCTGCACCTGTTTGAAGTCAACAAAGTAAATTTTGAGAAAGATCTAGTTACAAATTTCTGAAGTTCTAAAACAAAATCACCTAGCAACCATACCTTAAAATCCCTGGTAATAACACCAAATTTGGCACACACAAGTCAAAACCTATATCTATATGTTCAACCTTATTGAAAATATTTATATAACGAATATTTAACATAGTTACCTAACTGATTTTTCAGCTTAGCAGTCAGTTTGTGCCACTGGTTAAGGGCTACCCATGTAGCAATCCATGTAGCAAAATTATGCAACAAAATATCAATAATAACAATAAATAACTAATTGCAAAGCTTATTGCGACTGGTTAGCAACAAGCTGGTTTTGTTTACATCAGCATGGGATTGAAAATCCGATTTCATTGGTACAGACTCATGCCATCGAGAATTTGCTATGAATATACACAAAGTTGGAATGCTGCACTTTACAACGATACCAAACTTATGTTGAGCGCCATGCAGTCGCCGAGAAGCGAGCAGGGAAAACTGCAATTTTTGGGAGATACCCTTGGGAGATTTCATTACGAAGCATGGCATTAGTTTTCACTGTTACGCTGATGATACTCAGCTCTATATTTCTTCACGCCCTGATGAAACATACAAATACACAAAATTAACGGAATGCATAGCTGATATAAAAAAATCAGATGACTAGTAATTGCCTACTACTTAATTCTGAAAAAACAGAGGCTTTAATTATTGGACCAAAAACCTCTGCATGTAATAGCCTAGAATACTGTCTAACACTTGATGGCTGCTCTGTCAAGTTGTCGTCATCAGTTAGGAACCTGTGTGCTCTTTGATACCGATCTTTCATTTGAAAGCTACATTTCTAGTATCTGTGAAACCGCATTCTTACATCTTAAAAATATATCCAAATGACAACATATGCTCTCAATGTCAAATGCAGAAAAGTTAATTCATGCATTCATGACCTCAAGGTCGCCCTGAATTCCAGCTGGTCCAAAACACAGCAGCTAAAGTTCTTACTAGAACCAGGAAGTATGACCATAATAGCCCGGTTCTGTCAACACTGCATTGGCTCCCTATTAAACATTTTTTAAAATCTTGCTGATTACTTATAAAGCCCTGAATGGTTTAGCTCCTCAGTACTTGAGCGAGCATATAACGCATTATAGTCCTTCACGCTCATTGCGATCCTAGAATATGTAACGACTTACACAAATCAGTAACAAGTATTTGTTATATTTAACAAATAATCTTTTAAACCACTCACCAACCACAAAACAAGGAGCCAAGGTGTATACGTCAAACCCCCAAAGTAAGAGAGTCAGGCCTCTGGTTGCCATGGTTTTATGACCTGAAAGAATGCAGCCCCTTGCTCTAATAGGAAAGGACAGACACATCAAGCAGACACTTCTGCATTAATTTATAGACAAACTGTTCTATAAATGAACATGCATCCCAGGACATTGTGTGTATGATTATTATTATTATGTCTTGTATAGTGTCTCTTGCATTTGTATTTATTTCATGCATGCTTTATGATAGAACTACTAGTTAATGTAACCCCACCTATTGTCATGATTCTGCCATCTTGTCTTTGATTTCACTGGTCTTGTGGCAGGATCATGGCAGACCCATGTTTTATGTACAAGCGCATGGTCTGTTATTTGGACCATGTGCTTGTGTTGTCTCGTCTCGTCACCCCGCCCCCTTGTTATCCTCGTCTTGTGATTATTGTCTAGTCAGTTTCACCTGTCCTCGTCATTAGTGTTCCCTATTTAATCCTCTTGTATCTGCTGTCTTTTGTCGGTTCATTGTGATTGTTACCTGAGTGTTAATCCTTGGTCAGAGTCTGTGAGTATCTTGTCAAGAGTTTTAGTCCTGTTGCGCTATTGCCTGTAAAGGTTATTTGTGTCCCTATAGTTATCTGTCTCAGTCTTGTTAGTCTACATAGTCCAGTCTTGTTTTGCCCCCTCGTGGGCTTTGTTTTTCCTGTTTTTGTATCAATAAATCCTGTGTTCATTGCATCTGCTGTCTGCGCCTGGGTTCACCTTCCCCCTCATAACAGAATGAATCGACCAAAGAAGAACCCAGCAAGCAGTATGTCCTCTCAACTCCAGCGACAGTTGGAGTTCCGTGAACAATGCTGGTTGTCGGCTCCCACCGACAGAAAGGGGGTCAACCTTCCAGTCCTGCCCCAGGGTGAGCGGATCCTGAGAGATTATGCCAAACTTTGGGATCATTTCTCCCGGGAGGAGCCACAAGCTTCTTCCTCGAGTTCTCCACCCTCTGCCTGTTTGCCAGAGATCCCGGTGGGTCGTGTTTTGGCCGTCATCTCTCAAGGGGATCAGGCTCTCTCCGTTTCTTCTCCCGAGGTTTCATCCACACCCGCAAGTCTCCGTGGAAAACGAGGGAGACGGATTTCCTGGGAGTCTGCTTCGGAGTCTTCAGCGACGGAGTCTTCCCTGCCTGAGACAGCCCTCTCACTTCCAGTCATGGACCCTGCTGCGCTTCTTCTGCCGATCACCAGTCCAGCTGTGACATCAGCTCCGCGTCCCAGAAGGAAGAGGAGGAGGAAGGGACCCTCTTGTCCTCCGTCTCTGTCTTCCCATGAGCCCGCTCCAGCAAGCGCCGTCCATGAGCCCGCTCCAGCAAGCGCCGTCCATGAGCCCGCTCCAGCAAGCGCCGTCCATGAGCCCGCTCCAGCAAGCGCCGTCCATGAGCCCGCTCCAGCAAGCGCCGTCCATGAGCCCGCTCCAGCAAGCGCCGTCCATGAGCCCGCTCCAGCAAGCGCCGCCCTAGAGGCCGCTTCAGCAAGCGCCGTCCCAGAGCCCGCCTCAGCAAGCGCCGTCCCAGAGCCCGCTGAGAGAGTTGCGGCCGATCTAGCCGCTAAGGAGGTTCTGCGAGCAGTTTCAGCTCATCAGGAGATGCCCGTCATTGCGGCCAAGACCCTTTCCAATTACCCGTCTCGTCGCTATTCTTGAACCCCCTGTCTGTCCTGCCTTGTCCTCAGCTCCCAAGCCTGTCTCTGTGAGCGCTGCACCTGATCCTGTCCCTGTGAGCGCTGCACCCGAGCCTGCCGCTGTTATTGCTGCACCCTGTCCTGCCCCTTTGCCTGCTATGTCTCACGTCAGGAGTCCCGGTTCCGCATCCCCTGTGTCCTCGTCTGAATCTGCTGCTGCTAATTCCCGGTCTGTTTCCCCGTTCGTCCCTGTCTCCACCAGCCCCCGGACTGTTTCCCCGTTTGTCCCTGTCTCCACTAGTCCCCGGACTGTTTCACCGTTCGTTCCTGTCTCCACTTGTCCCCGGACTGTTTCCCCTGTCACCATTAAACCCCGGACTGTTTCTCCCAAGACCTCTACTCATGTGTCCCCGTCCAAGCCTGCCCGGAGTTCTCGTCCTCAGCCCTCCTCCCGTGGACCCAAGACCCCCAGTCCTCCCTTCCACCCTGGACCTCCCCCCATGAACTCTGTGTTTCCTCCACCTCCTTTGCCTTGTATGTTGTTTTTGATCTTTCACCCGAACCCCGTTATTGTTTATTCCTGTTTGCCATTGTTAGTGTTTTCCATGTTTTGTTGGTGTTTATCTATGTCACAGTCTGTCTTGTGTTTAGTTTCCCCTTGAGGAGCGTCTGGAAGCCGCTCCTTAAGGTGGGGGTTCTGTCATGATTCTGCCATCTTGTCTTTGATTTCACTGGTCTTGTGGCAGGATCATGGCAGACCCATGTTTTATGTACAAGCGCATGGTCTGTTATTTGGACCATGTGCTTGTGTTGTCTCGTCTCGTTACCCCGCCCCCTTGTTATCCTCGTCTTGTGATTATTGTCTAGTCAGTTTCACCTGTCCTCGTCATTAGTGTTCCCTATTTAATCCTCTTGTATCTGCTGTCTTTTGTCGGTTCATTGTGATTGTTACCTGAGTGTTAATCCTTGTCAAACCTTTGTCAGAGTCTGTGAGTATCTTGTCAAGAGTTTTAGTCCTGTTGCGCTATTGCCTGTAAAGGTTATTTGTGTCCCTATAGTTATCTGTCTCAGTCTTGTTAGTCTACATAGTCCAGTCTTGTTTTGCCCCCTCGTGGGCTTTGTTTTTCCTGTTTTTGTATCAATAAATACTGTGTTCATTGCATCTGCTGTCTGTGCCTGGGTTCACCTTCCCCCTCATAACACCTATATCGTGTCTTCTATCCAATTAATGCTCATTTAACGACTCACACTTTAGTGGACATCACCTCCTCATAGAATGCAGTGTTTGTTATATTAATCAGAGTAAAAATGGGCACAAACTGCCAGACCCGTTCTAACCATGCTCCATAAGGGTCATAAATGCTGTAAAATCCACCTTTCTCATTGGTCAAGCCAACCCTGAGAGGTGTGACTTTTCCCAGGCTTTATAGAAGTTCCTCCCCCTCTTCCTATTTCTGTTGGTCGCTGTGTGTGTGTGGTGCAACCATGCGGTCGCCGGCCCAGCAGGCCCAACACATCAAGCCATCTGCAACTTCCTCGACCATGATGGTCACTTACCATTTTATCCATGTATGTTTTAACCATAGACTCCGTTAATCCCGGACACCATTTCCCAGAACCCACTGCTCATTATTAGTTTACTGGTTTCAGCTGTGTCTTGTTAATCATATCATTACCCTGTCTATTTAAATGCCTTTTGCCTTAATCCAGTATGAAGTCTTGTTTGTTTGTTTTTGGTTAACATTCTCCGTCAGCATTTCAAGTTTATCCCTGCCTGAGTCTTGGAGTCCTTGTTCCTGTCTGCACTTTGTGGATTGTATTTGTGTTCGGACTGATTACATGTGCTTGACCCTCTGCCTGGTATGGTATATGACCTTGGATTATATTTGTCATTAAATTGCGTTTGGATTATCACTCTCACTTCGGTCTGCTGTCTTGCCACAGTTTAGTTAATAAAACTTGTGCACAATACATATTTGGTTCTGATTCACTGCTTGCCGCAAAGTCAATTTAACGATTTCTGGTCTTGTTACATGCTCTAAGAAAGAATTATTTTTATGTGGCCGTGAAATATTAATTTCTTAGAATTAATGAATAATCAAAATTGTTCGCTGGACGAACTGATTAATTGATTGTAATATGAATTTAGCTACATCTAGCTAATCAGATTTACATTCAAATATTCATAATTAATTATATGTTATGATTAATTATACATTTTTCCTCTTTGAGCTAATTTGTTACAAATATCAAAACCGTATATAACTTCCTAGCCTTGTTCGGGAGGCAGACCCACTCTGTCAGTTTAAATCTAGATTAAACCTAGCATTCACATAACGCACTATCACACTTCTATAATTCAAATGCTATAAAGTATTATTAGGAGACCAGGGACACTTCTCATAACATCTGATGTACTTGCCAGAATGGCATCTACGCTTATGTTATTCTTCCTGTTTTATCCTTATCCCGAAGTTACATTAGTCAGCCGGATCTGGTCTGTTTTCAGATGGTAGACCTGCACATAGAGATGACCTGAATGTCTTCAGAAACCACAACACCAAGAATAAGAGAAAGACCGCCTATGAAGACCATCAGCACAGATCCTCAGCAAAGACTACAAGAACCAGACAAGTCCTCTGTCTGAATGCCAGCATCTTCAAATAGGAGGAGCCGGATGAAATATCCTGACTGATATCAATTCACAACATGACTTGTGATGCAGCCTGGAATCATAATCACACCATGCTTGTTCATTTGGCAAGTGGATAACTGGTCTCTCGATTGAGCCTGGTTTCTCCCAAGGTTTTTTCTCTGTTTCTCAGAGTTCGGGTTCCTTGCCACTGTCGTCTCTGGCTTGCTTAGTTGGGGACACTTAATATTCAGCAATATTATTGATGTGACTGCACTGACACTGAGCTGGATGATGACATCAATGTTTTCTCCAGAGTTGCTTTATAGCTGAATTGAACTTGTTTCATAATTGATCAACTTTACACAGTTATTGAACAAAACTGAATCAACACCGAACTGATTTCAACTGAATAATAATGACCATTTACTATTGCCTTTTTAGAGCTGCTTTACGGCAGAATTGAAGTCTGTTTACATCATTGAATCATTATTTTCCTGTTTATCACTGTAAATCTGCTTTGAAACAATCTGTTTTGTATAAAGTTCTATATAAATAAAGGTGACGACTTAAAATAGAAAACAGTTATTTTACAGTCAAATAAATACAGCCTTGGTGGGCATCAGAGACTTATATATTACTGTCCCCTAACTTTTAAACAGTAATGTAGATGAAAAACTTGTGTGGATGTTTTATCTCAAATGAAAGACAATCTGCTAATTCAGATGACACCATTCTGTCCTTTAACATCCACATCCGGTTCATGTATAAGTGATTTCACCCCTGGGGATCATTTCTAATTGGTGAAACTCCCTGGTCTCCAGAACTCTCAGACAAACACACAGATGCACTGAGAACATTTAGAGGTCACTTATATTTTGGCTATGATGCTTTCATAGAGCCTTTCAGAGAAATCAAAGCATCATGAGTTGTCCTTTTAACCCAGACACAGCAAAGTAATAAAGAGAGTGAAAAATGGTATGAGAACACAGAGCACAGAGAGAGTCACAGGAATGAGAAGGGAGTGATGGCAAGGAGGACAGAAAAACCAGAGAAAGAACAGCATGATTAAAGTCAGCCAGACCCCCCTCAGCTCTTGACTAAAGCAGGCCATCAACCACTCTAAATATAGACCCTGCCCTCACACACACACACACACACACACACACACAAAGGTGCTGTTCAGTCTCCAGCTCAACTGTGACACAGATCGAGATGCTGTATCCACTAAAATATGTGATGGATAAAAAGAACAGAGGGGCGGCGGCATGTGTGAGCATGTGCATGTCAGCCTATGCGTGCATCTGAGCTCAGTGCATTAGTTTTGTGATAGGGTGTGAGTCTCTGGAGTCCTGTTGTCATGGTAATGTTATCAGTGCCCTGCTTCCCGGCGGAAGGAACACCTGTCTACTTTCTAGCTGAGGTACAATGAATGCACACATGCACAAACACTGGCTTAACGACATTCAGAGAGCCAATGACTCCATTCATTTGTTCCTGTCTGAGGAGACTAAAGACATAAACACAGAGTCTGTGGGATTGGTGGCTCTGTTAGACAAACAGGCCCTCAGCTGGTCTCTGTATTAAGCAAGTCCACCAAAGGACGATAACTATAACAATAACAGTAAATATATAGTTCTAAAAATTACTCTAAATATAGAAGAATAGAGGAATTCACACCACAACTATAACGATAATGGCACAGAGAAAAAATTCTGTCAGGACCACTACTGTCAAAGATGATTGACAATTAGCACACAGTTTGGATTGGCTGTATGGTTCCGTCCTGGGCAAGAACTCCCCGCCCTAGCATGGATAAGGGCAGGGAGCACAGCCATAATCCCCTTATAGGGCAAACAGAACAAGCAGAACCAACATAACCGTATTAAAGATATCATTAACACTATTAATAACAATAAATTATTGTAACAACGTAATCAAGATAAATGACAGTCTGATTCGAAGAGGAATGCTGTATCCGAAGGCTAAGTCCTGACTGTGTGAGAGTAGGAGCTGTGATAGAAGTCATATTCTTATAAGTAGACATGGATCAGCTGAGAGTAAGCTGATGCGAGCTTAACTGACTTGACCTGCCAGAACTGGTCCTATGCTTGATTATCGCAGGAATCACTTTCAGAAAAAATTTCTTTTCCAGCTGATGAATGATAAAAATACTGACAGCCAATCAGAATCTATCCTGCTTTAAGAGCTCAAGCATTTAAAGTGGTCGCCGACAGAACTGCAGTAATTGTCTAGATTGGCAATATGTTTAACTATTAAAATCCTTTTTTTGTTTGTTTGTTTTCTATTTATAAAAAAAATAACAGCACGTGAATTACACTTTATGTAAAATGCATTTATGGCAAAGAACGCACAGATGCAGATGTCATGACAATCTATCTGCTTCTGACATTGGTGCTGCACCTGCTGCCGATTGAAGAACATGCTGAATAACACTGACTAAAAGACGGGGAGGAGCCGAAGCCTGCCGCTGTTTTCCTTTGTGTTTTAAAGGGGACTGAGGCGAGCATGAATTTGTGTACAGATTACGGAGTTAATTACAATATTTAAAAAGAGGGCCTAGTGACAGAGGGCCTAGTATCTGGTGTATCTGCATTAGTTGCGATAGTAATGATGTGCATCAACATCAGCACAATGCAAAAATACTTTCTCACACAAGCCATATTTTGGTATGTAAGGAAATTGTGAGTGAAATCCTTGCTAAGCCCAGCATACCTTCCTTAGAGTAGAACAGGATCTCCACCTTGCGCTCTTCTGACCCGAGCAGGGCCTGTGCCAGCTGTCCCAGGGCGCTCTTTATAGTGCCCGGCCCCACCAGGAACTGACACGTGCAGGACTGTTGCATGATCTCTGCCCGCGAGAAACCAAACATCTGACAGAAGCCCTCATTGCAGTAGATAATCCCACAGTTCTTCACCTGGGCGTTAGCAATCAGGAACTTACGATCTGGTCAGATAAGTGTTAAGAAAGAAAAAAATAATTGACATGAACTTTCCACTGTTATCAGGGACAAAAAGACATCTAAAAGTGCATTTAACACACACTGAACTTTTGTGGGACATGTTGTCACATTATAGGCCAATGGGGTAAGTAGTCACAATGGACAACTTCTTGTTCTTATTATTCTAAAGTATTACTATTATTACTATTGATTTACATTTAAAACAACTTGTCTCAACCTGACATGAAAAAATCATGAATTCACATTTTCTCATCATTAAGAAACAAACATTTTATCTATATCAAGAGGGTTGTGAACAATGTATTTAAACTACATGTTTGAAAGCAACATACAAAACAACTGCAAGAGAAATGAGAACTGATAACTTTTATGTAACCGGACTTTCTTACTGAGAGTTACGTTTTCTTCTCAGTGTATTAACTAGCTCTTCTCCTCCTCAATACAGGATACAAATAGTTGGATTCAATTTGAGATAATTGAGATAATTAGTGAAAATGCTTCTAATTTTTACAACTATTAGTGACCTAAAAATAATGTATTTTTAACTTTGAATTTTTAAATCCATAAAAAAAATGTTTCAGATTATCAAAAAAAATCTAATACATATCCACACTTTGATTGTAGGGATGCTTTTGATGTGATTATTGTCTTGTCTGTTTTATGTCTCTCTTTTCTCTTTCTCCTTCCTCAGCCTGTATAATACTACAGAACATTTTCTGTATTTCCGATGGCTGCTTTGATAACAGGAAATATGCTGACAGGTGCTATTTTTGCAGCAAGAGCTGAATCACATATCAGCTTCAACAGGTGGAGAGCAACACAGTTCATCTAAAGACGGTTAAGATTGAATGGAAATAATTCCTAGCTCCTTTTAGCAAATTAAAATTCTCTATATATATATATTCAAGGGGATTTTACCTGTGCCTCTAAGGACACACACTGCCTGCTTCTATCTCTGCTTAAACTCAATGTTGTTTCTCCATCTCTGAATGTTAATTGTGTTTGGTGACAGGAACTTTAATGCCCCTCAGCATCAAACTCATTATCGCCTTTTTACTTCAGGAATAGAACACAACGCACTGAGATGGTTGCCTAGCAGCCGCAAAATGACACTTAGTCTTTACTGATAGTGAGTGAAAAGAGGAGCTGCAGGCTTACTCACATTCACAATATCTACATGCGCAGGCACACATATACATGCTTGTATACTTAAAAGATGAAGTATTAGCAATACACACATTTGCTTACTGAATGGGGATATAATTGTTGCATTATTCCAAATAAATAATAAATGTAAAGAGTTTCACAAAAATGTATAAAATTCACAAATTAATAAAGTGAGGAAAATATTTACAAATGTGTTTTATGTGTTTTATGTCACAAACACAACTCTGCCTGGCATTCATTTGTGAATCATTTCCTGTGCATCTGTGAATCATTTCCTGTGCATTTGTGAATCATTTCCTGTGCGTTTGTGGATGGCTGCACGTATTTGTGAAATGCTTTCTGTGTATTTGTAGATCCCTTCTAGAACACTTCTAGAGTCAAGATGTGAATACAAATCCACAAATAAGTGGACTCCACCCACCGTCTACTTAAACCAATCAGATAACAGCCAAATTGCGCTGACCAATCGTAGCATGTTTTCACTACAACCAATCACGTTTGGCTTTACACTCGGGGCAGGAACAGTTTCATTTTGCACCCCTGAAAGGAACTGTATTCTAAGGGCGCTTCGTTCAAACTGAGATGAAGTGTTGTTTGTGTGGTTAAAACACCTTGCTTCCAAAAACTTATTAGAGTTTAAGGCTTCTTTTTATTTCCATCAGGACCATCCATCCTCTCTACAACGGATGTCGAGTCAGCGCGTCAAAAGCAAATAGTACCCATTATATTATTTAAAGGGGTGGTTGATTATGATTTCACTTTTCTAACTTTAGTGAGTGTGTGATGTTGCTGTTTGAGCATAAACAACATCTGCAAAGTTACAACGCTCAAAGTTCAAAGCAAAAGAAGATATTTGCTTTTAAAGAAATCGTTTTTTAAGGACCCCCGCCCCTGTGAGGTATTTTGAGCTAAAACTTCACTTACACAATCTGAGGACAACAGAGACTTATTTTACATACTTTGACGTGTCCAGTGTAGACAGGGGTAGATGATGTAAGACATGGCACAACGCCAAGGCAGCAACATAGTGTCGGCCCAGATCCGGCCCACATCTGGTACACGTGGATTCCACAAGGCCCAGATGTGGGCCGGATCTGGGTTGACACTAGGTTGCTGTCTGGGCGGCTAATTATGCCTTTTAAAGCTCAATCGTGGTGGCATATATATGACATATGTACCAAATATGAGCCCAAATGACCATCAGTGATTTAAAAGTACGAGCCTCAGCATCCCTGCAGCTGTACTGGGGTTTTGTGAGTGTATATTAATGCAAATAAAATCTTGCAATTCTGATACATCTTAGCTTTTATTTTGGATGCTGCAAGTAACTTTTACAATCAAAACTATTAAGTCTGATTCATATGAAATATTATTTGTGTGGTTAAGTGTTTTAACCGATATATAATGCATATCGCTTGTCTGCTGGGAATGTCACTTTTAAATGCATGATATGATCTCTTTGGAATGCAACAACCTGTCACACGTTTAAAAAGAACCCACCTATATCTTCTCTACAGACAAAGGGAATCATAATACATGCTTTTAACTTTTAAAATACAATTTTTAATGCTCTATAGATCATCAAATCCATCATGAGGTTGAATCCAGTCATTCATTAGTCAGCTACTTATTGATGCTTTTCTGTTCTATCTTAAATAACGTGACGCTTCCATTATGCGTTGTTCCCATAACAGAGATGTAAAGCGCTGTTCCTCTGGCATTTTCAAAGGCATATAAAATATAATACTATGCCTTGGCCTGATACACAGTCTAATGGTCTAATGAAATCCAAATTTTAAACATTTTTACTGTACCAATTTTATGGGCGTTGTACTTCTGATTTGAGCCAATGAATGATGAATGAATGAACAAAAATATTTCAGGCCAAGACCGCCCTGATTTGTAAACAAATCAGGATTGGTTGGAGTGTGACTCAGCTCAATGGATTCTGATTGGCTTATGTAGGCGGTGGGTGGAGTTAACTATCCTGGATTTGTATCCAGGGCTACGTTCAGCCCCGACAAAACGTTGCACAACGTTTTTTAAAGGGGCATTATGCAGAAATCCCGTTTTTGTCAAACAGCGACCCCTAGAGTTACTGTAGAGTACTTGAATTTAACGTTACTGTCGTAAATACCACTCACTCAGAGCGTGACATGCCTGTTACATAGTATACAATAGTACATTGTGTTTAATTTGTCGTTTAATGAGATATAATATATGTTGTTAGTGGTGAGAATTTTCACGTGATTAAATACATAGATCCGACAATTTTAATGGTCCAGAGGCAGAACTTTTGCCAAGTGTGTTAGAGGTTCTGGGTTCTAATCGGTACTAGCTAGTAGTATAGTTTATTTTCCTCATCAAAACCGATTGTTTATTAGTGGTTGTATTTCAAGCAGGGACATGTTTTTTGTGCATTAGGTTTTGTGATTTCACAATAACAAAATATAGAGAGTCTCTCAGTCCCCGCAACGGATTCAGGCGCGCGTCACAACAGAACACTTATCTGCACCACTGATCGCAGAGGCAACGAGCACTTTGGTCACTTGATTTCTAAAATAACACATTTCAGATCGCCTCTTATTTAACAAACGAACGAAATGAATGCTCTACTAGAGTTACCTGGAGATGTTTTATTTGTTTGTAATGGTAACGTTACATCCGTGCCGCGAGAAGTTTCAATGGGGACATAACACACCCGCAAATTATGCCTATGCTCGTGTCCGACTCCTCGCTCGGTCAGTCTGCCGTTTCCTCTTTCTCTGTTCCTCCGACAATGCTTTCCTAGCTTTCTGCATCTTATATGCCGGCTCAGCCATGACGATAGTGTGACAAACTCCATCCATCTATACCTTGTTCCTGTGTGTATGTGTGCAGTTGCCGTAAAGGAATATGTTACATCGCGAGAGCTGATATCACGCGATACTTCCTGACGCGGCCCGCCGCACCGAAGTTGCAAGTGAGATTTTTTCGCTCACAGGCACCAGGGGGGGTCGAGACGCCCACCATTCAACCCGAAAGAAGTTATATAACCATTTCAATAACTCTGAAGCTGTTCAGTTAAGCTAAAAAAGCTGCATAGTGTCCCTTTAAACAGAAACGGTGATGCGTTGAACACACTGATCTGATGACGCAAGAGTTGCATCTATGGCAGCTGAGAAGGCCATTCTTTGTGTTCTTTGTGAAGAATTTTCGGAGCCTGATGAAGTCGGTATAAATATGTGGTTAATACTACAAAATATGCCCGATGTTATAACTGCACTTGCCGCCCAGAGCACAAGAGAACATCCCAATCTCGAGTGAAGGGATTTGTGGAAACTGCAATGGAAGCACATATTTTACCTAATTCAGATTAAAACACATCTATTTAGCCTCTGACTTTATTTGTAGTTCATACTGTTTTAATACCCTGTATTTTCTTTCTAATTTTTAGGAAAAGCACGTAATTACCATTGTTTATTTCTATATACCAAATGTCATACACTTGCAATGAAGCTAAAAATAAACAACTACATCATTATGTTGATATCCTATATTTTTACAATAAAACTTACGACAAACATGTCTTCTAATATCCTCAGTTGTTGCGTATACCGAGCTGCAGCTGCATCGAACACATTTGTAAATTACTCTCCTTGAACACATTGTGCAAGTTCACTTTAATACCGCTTGCTTTATATACATGTTGCTGCTGATTGGACTGCAGTTCCGACACACCCACCAAACAAGAGAAAACGTATCTCAAACCCTGTTGCACACCGTTTCCAGGAAACATGACGTTCAACCCGGAAACCAAAACGTTGCGCACCGTTTTGAACTTGAACATGCCCCAGGTCTTGACTAGAAATGTCTCAAAATCCACAAAATGCATTTGGGGATCTACAAATGCACAGGAAACTATTCACAAATGAATGCCAAGCAGGCAGAGTTGTATTTGTGACATAAAATACATTTGTAAAAAAAAAAATTTTTGTAGAGTTTATGAAACTCTTTACTTTCACCTGTAGGCCTATATAAAAATAGAAAAACTTTGACTTCTGGGGAAGAACCCTCATTAAGGGCCTTAAAGAGCAGGCATAGGCCTACGGCTAGGCCATGGGATTATCATGGGTAAGACTAGATTTAGGGTAATTAGGGCATGGATAGAGATTAAGGTTAGGATTTGGATCTCAAATTTCAAAGGGCTCTTCTTCATAAAGATAAAACTAAAACTTGTAAACCTTCTGTTAAAAATGCTTCCTCCTTTAGACTTTGAAACAGAGAGTGAAAGGATCAAACATGCATAGGACAAATGTGGTGAAATAGCCTACACATTGGAATTTGTTAACGGGATATGAAAACTGATATTATGCAAATTTCATTTCGTAGTAGGCTATGTGTAATGACACATTTGTCCAAAATCAGGAAACATGATTGAATGAATAAAGCAGGTGCACAACATTAATAAACACACGCGCGCACATACAGAGAAGAATGGAAAAATAAAGAGACAGATGGTTGTTAGCAATTTTCCATGTTAGTCATTAGATTAGTTTTTCCACTGCATTTACATAATGTAGATAAAATAAGCTGGCTTTGTTGAATTGCTCTCTCACCTGATGATCAACTGCCATGCAAATCAAATCTTAAACTGATACCAATGACTGACCTACACACTTCCAATGGCCGCTCGCTCTCTGACTGACAGTTTCTCGCGAGTACGACCCCAATTGCTAAACAAAAAAAATAACATTGCTATGATGACTACTACAACAACACACGTCTGAGCTATAAAATATCTTCTTACCCAAAGAAAGAAAATAAAAAGTTTTTAAACTTACTTTGCCCGTCAAATTTCCGGATGATGGTGTCCAGATAAGTGTTCTGAAGAGCGACGTGTCCCCGGCGCACAGGCATTTTCACGCGTGGACAGATTCAAGAGCCCTCTTATTCTGGTTCTCTCTCTCTTTCAAGGACGACCGAGCAAGACAAAATACGATAATCTAGAACTTGTACACATTGTACAAGAAACAAGTGTTTAGCCCCAGCAATAAACAAAAAGGACACGTGAATGCTAAAGGGTTCCTCGCGAAAGTGAAAAATCGCCGAGTCTAAATGCAAAATAAAAGAAAACGGTTTGTATGAAAGCAAATGTCTTGCTTCGAGTTTTGGGACTCGAAACTCTCGCGCCGTCAGATGAAATGTCGCTGCGTGCTGTGCTAACGCATGGATGTGCTCACTGAAACATATTCTGAAACAAAAATATAAGAACAACGCGAGACAGCAGACCTGAGGCACGAGACCTCAGAAGCAGCCAGTCTGATGAAGCTCGTTGTGGAATAATGGTAGGTTGCCTTTACAGGGGAGGCAGTGGACACAGCTGTCACTTTTGACAGAAGGCAGATGCGCGCTCCTGCTCCTCTCTCTCTTTCTCCCTCTCTCAGAGAGCGTGCGTTTATCTATGTGTGTCCTAGTGGGATGCAGTCCACCAACGAGCACAACATTTCCACTAAACACAATAGCAGTAGGCTACTTACTGTCGTATTAGCATTTAGCAGACGATCATAAATGTTTGTGATAAAGTTTGTGTGTTTTTTTCTTGATAACTGATTTTTTTTTGGTGAATTTATATCTTCCATATATAGCCTATATATATATATATATATATATATATATATATATATATATATATAGAGAGAGAGAGAGAGAGAGAGAGAGAGAGAGAGAGAGAGAGAGAGAAAGGATTAAGTTCACCTTTATTATTACAATCGACTTGCCAATACAATAAATACACATAAAAACAAATTAATAATTACACGTTTTCCTTTTTTTTCCTCTCCACTGAGAGAGAGAGAGAGAGAGAGACTTTGACTTAAATATCACTTTATTTACAAAAAATAAAGATACAACATTTTTAGTTGAAGCTAAAAAAAGCAGCTAGAAGGCGCACAATGGATTTAAAAACAGAGCCTCAAGGTGTGAAAAAGCATCTTAAAAACGCAACACTCGTTTAAAAAAATCAACCTTTACAATTTATCTTCACTCATGCATAAATTTGAAGACAGAGACAGAAGGAGAGACAGAGAGATAGATAGATAGATAGATAGATAGATAGATAGATAGATAGATAGATAGATAGATAGATAGATAGATAGATAGATAGATAGATAGATAGATAGATAGATAGATAGATAGATAGATAGATAGATAGACATATAGATAGAGATTTGCTTTTCAGACAAGATATGGCTAGTTTCTATTTTCTGACCACCAAAATAGTTTCAAACAAAACCAAAGTGTGAGCTTTGTCTGTCCAGGGCAACTTATAGCCTATAAGTGTTGGCGTTTATGATAGTTAAATTCAGAAACATAATCATCCAGGCTGCGAACGGTCCTGCTTCTCATTATGAATCAGCGGAGAATGATATTATGCCTTATTCAACTCCTAATCAACTCCATAGAGTTTTGTATAGTCTCACCAATAAATCACCAAGACAGTCTAAACATTTTCATGATATTTAATACTTACAAAGACTTTGATTCCCGAACTGGTTATTGTTAGGCTCAGCCATCACTGTTATCGGCAAAATAGTTTATCCAACATATAGGCCAATCCGGAAGCGAAAAACTCAGAAGTGTGAAATTGGCCTATTATTGTTCTGTTAATAACCTTCTGTCGATCTGACTATCCGTGGGCGGGGATACAGACTGAACATGTAATGCGCATGTGCATGGCGTCGCCATTTGCGCAAATTTGCTTTTTTGTACATGGAGACGATAACAGTACCGTTTTGAAAAACTTGCACGTTGAAACCCGCTTTCCAAAGTTGACGTTTTCAGGCCCCACAACGCTGTTGTAGTGTAAATGAGCGGGCAGGCATAAAAACGTTTCAGTTTTTAAGTTGAAAACGATGTTGTGTAAACTGACCCTAAGTCAAATTGTGTGATCTCTCTCTCTCTCTCTCTCTCTCTCTCTCTCTCTCTCTCTCTCTCTCTCTCTCTCTCTCTCTCTCTCTCTCTCTCTCTCTCTCTCTCTCTCTCTCTCTCTCTCTCTCTCTCTCTCTCTCTCTCTCTCTCTCTCTCTCTCTCTCCACACACACACACTCACACACACACTCTCACACACACACACACACACACACACACACACACACACACACACACACACACACACACACACACACACACACCTCTCTAGTGGTTTCAGTAAGATCCCAGAACGGAAAATCCAACATCGGTGTCTCGCCAAATGAGAACACAGCTACTGAAGTGTTTTATCTGTCCCACATACTTCCAGTATCCCAGACCTGATTGCTTCCTAACCATATACAAACAAATCGGAGAGGACAGACTCTGAGAAAAACAAAGTTCAAAATCTGTCGGATCATAATGACAGCTACGTCTCGTCTCGCATTAAAATTGATCCATGTATATTAATATCAAATATGTTCAGTAATATCCTGTCCCTCTCACCTTCCACACTAAGGTCACTTAAGTTATATACATTTTTAATAGGAGATAAATGTTGCACTGCTGGAAGCAGTCTTAACCTGTGTGTGAATGAACCGACAGAAATGAGGTGGTCATGGAGAGATCTGACACAGAGTGACAGGTTTAGCTGATTGTGACGTACTTTGCACAGATTCTCCGGGTGCCTGAGTAAAGAGGTGGCGGCGCTCGAGGGTCAGACTAAGGTTAAACAAGAGGACATGTTTGATTACAGCCTAAACAACCTATCTGATAGATTTCAGTGGTGCTCTTGGTGTCTGATGGCTGATGGGCACATCTTAAATCACATCTCTTTATTAATCAAGGGAAATTTGTTTTTATCTTGCCTTTCACAGGCCTACCGGAGCCCCTAAAGCAGGGCTGGGCAACTTAAAATCCACTTTCCTGCAGAGTTGATCCTGATCAGATTCATCTGCCTGTAGCTTTCTAGTAATCCTGAAGACCTAAGCTGCGTCTCAATTCGCCTACTTATACTACGCCCTAAAAGTATGTACTCTTTTTGTGAAGAAAAAGTAGATACTTTTGAGTGTGTAGCAAAAAGTAGACAAGCTTTGGGACATAGCCTACTAACACGTCATACAATTGCGTCTATAAACGGTTTCTCTCTGTCGCTGTAAACTGGCCTGTCAATCATCTTGTCACAGTTAAAATCCTCCACATTTAATCTAATTTCCTACCGTATTGGGAGAGAAATCCAGAAGCATGTTGATCTGCAGTCCAGGGTCTTTGCCGAGAATGATATTAATGCATAATGAAGCATTTAAAAGTTAATGGCCAAACGGATCTTTATAAAAGTCCACATTGTTATTGCAGATTAAATATAACACGGATAACATTAATTAAATATATTTTTTATCAGCTTAAACTTTGATTAGTCACTTAAACCTTTTTCTAAACCTCTCACCGTCGGTCCCGCATATCTGCCATGTTTACTCGGTTTGTAGTTCCTCTTCCAAAAGGCAATGGGTTGTGGGCAATATTAGCTGTTATAGTGAGTACGGATCAAGGGGGTAATCCATCAGCCGGAAACTGAAGCTTCCCTTGGGGGCCGCCATTGTAGCAGACCATCACCTGCTGTTAGCATTCCATTGACTCCCATTCATTTTGGCGTCATTTTGACAGCGAATAACTTTACATCTGAGGCGTCCAAAGACTCCATTTGTCCATTGTTTATTTCTAAAGAAACACGACAATGTATAAAAGGCTCCATTACTTTGTATCTTACATTATGGCCCCGTAGAAGCCGTTTTTGTAAAAATAGGCTAACGATTGCGTCATAACCACAGGACTCTCTGTCGCACAGTACAGAAGTTACCGTACAGACAGAAGGAGAAGACTAACAACTGTCAGACAGGTTGTTCACGTCACATCTACGTCTTCAAGCTCAGTTTGAGCCTGCTCAGTACGTTCAGCCATCAGGAAGTGAGTGCTTCTAATTGACTTCTTTTCTCTGTTGGAGTTTATGGGGTCGCTGTGCCCATTTCTTTTACTGTCTATGCTACGGATCCACACTTCCAAAATCCACCGGAAATAGTAGACCATCCGGGGACTTCTTCTGGCATACTCTTTTTAACATACTATGCTTTGGGACACACTTATTTTAATCTCACATACTGTTTAGGATGGATAGTATGGTGTTACGACCTGTGTCTGTGTAGCTAATTATTTTCTTTATTGCTCTGTTCCTTTTCTCTCTGTTTTTTTCTGATTTCTAATAGGTTGCCCAATGATTGGGGTGAACGAACGCCATTGGTTGTCCAGTCAGGGCGTGGTCTTTATAAGGACGCTGCTGGCACTCGTCTGTGAGCTCATTCTTGGTTCGGTCGCACGTGAGTTGAGAGCTCCGGAATCCCTCCTCCGGCCGGTGATCAAATTGTGTATTAGAAACTTTAATTAGTTCAAGTGAACGTGCATCTTGTGATAATCTCTGAACCGTTCTCCTAATGTCTAAACCATCTTAACAGTGTGGAGCGTAGGGGTGTCCTGCCTTGTTTATTTTGTAATTGTTTGATCTCTGTTTTTGGGCAGGGAGTTAGGTAAGATAAATGTATGTATGTATATTCGTTTTGTTTGTTATTTTGGCCTTTTGGACACCCTGAAGATTTGCTCTTTATTTCACTTGTTATTCTTTAATAAATTTCTTACTTTTGCTTTAATTTTGTGCATGAGTTTTTTTGATTATCGACCGTAGTGATTCGTTGCTGGGATTCCATACCACAACCCAATAATTATTTATTACGCCTCTTTAGTGGTTTATATTCCCCTAGAGTCGGGGCGTAATATATGGACATTGAGACGCAAGGCTTGATTAGCTTGTTCAGAGAGATGCTGCTCACTGCAGAGCCAATGGGTGAAGCTTGATGTCTAGCTCCTCCTCTCTGGACATAATGTGTCCACACATTACATCCACCTGCAGCCAGGTGCCAGCAGCCATATCACCCTGTAGCCCAAGACTGGTTTCCCACTGAAGCTAAGCAGGGTTGAGCCTGGTTAGTACCTGGCTGGGAGACCTCCTGAGAAAACCAGGTTGCTGCTAGAAGAGGTGTTAGTGAGGCCAGCAGGGGGCGCTCACCCTGTGGTCTGTGTGGGTCCTAATGCCCCAGTGTAGTGACGGGGACACTATACTGTCAAAGAGCACTGTCCTTCGGATGAGACGTTAAACCGAGGTCTTGACTCTCCGTGGTCATTAAAAATCCCAGCATCCTGGCCAAATTTGCCCCTTGGCCTCTGTCCATCATGGCCTCCTAATCATCCACATATACTGATTGGCTTCATCACTCTGTCTCCTCTCCACCAGTAAGCTGGTGTGTGGAGGGCGTTCTGGCGCAATATGGCTGCCGTCGCATCATCCAGGTGGATGCTGCACATTGGTGGTGGTTGAGGAGATTCCCCCTTATGTGAAGCGCTTTGAGGTCCCAGAAAAAGCACTATATAAATGTAACAAATTATAATTATTATTATTATTATTATCCAAGCTGGACATCATTTGGCTCTTCAGTGAGCAACACTTGTGTTCAGGTGTGTTAGGGTTAGAGATAAACTCTGCAGGAAAGTGGACCTCAAGGGCCAGAGTTGCCCATCCCTGCACTAAAAGGAGTGATAATAATGAGATGGATGGATGGATGTAAAAAAAATTATATTTCAATAATTTTGCGTTCTCTCACAAAAGTATTGCTTTCCCCCGAGAAACTCTGTTTGCATGCAACACTTATTTAATGGAAATAATATGAGGTGGGGGAAAAAAAAAACGTTTTAGTGCTTTTGCGAGTGAAAACTAAGTTTCTTGGGGGAACACAATAGTTTTGTGAGAGAACGCAAAAGTTTTGCGAGCAAAAGCAAAGTTTCCCAGGTAAGGGGAACGCAATTTTGCGAGAGCATTGAAATATAATTCTTCCCATTAGCTGACACAGTGTGGCTCCATACTGACCAGATTCAAGCTGGCATGTTGTGAACAGATGTTTGACGATTATTCTAAATCACTGGGATATTGCTATTAGTGGGATATTGATAATGTTCCTACTGCCAGGACTTTCTTCTTTGTTTCTCATGCCCATATCACCCTTAGATCCAGAGATAAGCTGCCTATATTGATTTATTTCTTAGTGCAGCGTTTAACTTGTAACCAGTAGCCCATCCAAATGCTATCAGACTATCCGTCACATTGTTCCAAGTACTCCTTTTCAGATATCTAAGGTGTTGTTAGCCTTTAACACTTCTTTAAAGTACATCAGTGAGGACATCATGTAATTATGGCTCTCAGTTGCCCTTGTTCCAGAGTTGCCACACTCCAAATGACTCATCTAATATGCCCCAATTTCTTCATATAGGACTCAACTCAAGCCAAATTCTGTCAACTCAATATGAATGTGAATGTCTAGCATTGCTGTGAAAGGTTTTAGTGACCCCAAAGCTTGATGATCTGAAATGACATTTGTTGGCTTTGTTGTTTTTTTGAGGAAATCTACCCAGCTGGAAAATGTTCCCAGATTAGGCCAAGGACATGTTGTGGAAAGTCATATTTCTCAGCATATGTCTTCTAAATACACATGAGGTCTGGACTATGAAGTCCAGTTTCTGTCCATTTGGAACAGGGGGTTTCAAAAGTGAGAATGGACCCTTTTCACATTCACGAGTAAAATGTTTTAAATAAAAGTTTAGTAATAATTACCATATGTTAACAATCCAATTTGTAACAAGTAGAATAACCACCAAAATATCAGCATTAAACATTGACAAGATATGAAATATCACAAAAAAAAAAAGCTCTTTTGAGTTGGTACTTTTAATGCCGCGTTTGACTGACAAACTCACATTACTGGTTTGAATCAGTCTGAATCCATCAGAGCAGCTACTGAATCAATACCAATACCAATGAATGACTCACTTATTGAACTTTATGTCGATGCATGTTCACCTCAATATAACCATTAGACTGCTCTAACTTGCTGCCACTAAGAAAGCAAAAATATATTCTCTCTTTATCGGTATAGCTCATAATCTTTATGAATGTTTTCCTAATTTTTGTAGGTTACCAATTTAGCCTACCCAATGCAATTTGACAACAACAAAAAATACAAATCGTTAATAGGTTAGAAGAACATTTTTGTTCAGAATGCTGTCACCTTTAATTTATGCATTTCAATCTCACTGCTTTGATTTTAACGTCATTAAGAATCATTTGACCCCAAATTATGAGTAAAGTAATGAAATGAGTGCTGTTTATAATATTAATTCTTACTTCTGCCAGTGAATATTGAATATTATTGACATCATATTGCCCTTTGTTGACCCAGAATGAGTATGTCACTTTGATGGTCCCAAAAAAACATGCTGTTATGTACTTGTAGGTGAGATATTTCCAATAAGTAAACCTTTGAAAATATTTTAGGTTTAGAATGTTCTTTGGTTTTGAATTTCATTACACCTCTACCTGGGAAGTATCATTATCTTGATAGCCAGGGCATCGAAACCCTAAATAAAAGCAAACCTAGTTCTACTTCTACAGTAACCTAACTGTGTCCTTGTTATCAATTAAGGACTAAATTAAAAACAAAGCTGGGATTTTATTATAGAAATAAATCATGTTTTTCATTTGAGGCAAAAAGAAGACCAGTTTCGGTCACTTTTATGCCAGTCATTGATTATGGGGATATTTTGTATAAATTGGCAACTACTAAACTTTTAAGCTCTTTGGATACGTTGTATCATTGTGCACTTAGGTTTATACTAAATTGTAAATACAATACTCACCACTGTTATCTGTACAACAGGGTTGGTTAGTCTTCATTATCAATATGCAGATGTAAACATTGGTACCTGTTTATTTATAAATAAATTTGGGGTCTATTGCCTCCATATCTTTGCTCTCTTGCCCAACACAAACCTGTTGGAGTTTATTCTTTGCGCTCACAGGATTTGTATACCCTCTCATTTCCACTCGCCCGAACTGAATTTGGACAACAAGCTTTTCGGTATATGCCGCACCCAGTGATTGGAACTTTTTACAAAATGACCTGAAATTGCAGACCCTGGTGTCAATGAACAATTTTTAGATCTTTCCTTAGAGAACTGTTAAAGGAAGAAACAATTTGTAAATGTTTTTAATTGTTTTGATATGTTTTAATGTCATGGTGATTTTATTTCTTCTTTTTTTCTTTTTTTTTTATATATAATGTTGTTCTGCTCATCTTGGCCAAGCACTTCTGTGAAATAGATTTTTAATCTCAGAAAGTTTTATCTGGTTAAATAAAGGGCAAAAAAAAAAAAAAAAACTGACAAAGACTTGTAATTCCAAGCGTGGGATCCGCACTCTGTCAGTGACCCTGTCACACACGCCTGCCACTCAAACCTTCTGCCCCCTTGACATGTTCACATGTCACTTCCTATTTCGTTCACTTTTGAGTCTTTATTAAACACTCAGAATGCATCAGCTGCAATGATTAGGCTGTTTTGTTGAGAAGTCCTCTTCTATAAGCAGACACAAGACACTACCGAATAAAAATTAATTTTTATTGCTATTATTGTTAGTCACCACAATACAGTGACATCCAATTCAGTATGCAAGAGTAGTGAGAAAGTTAGCCCTCCTCGTTTGAAAACGTAGCTCAGTGTTACCTGGCAGTATTATCTCACAGTAAAAGTACTAAATTTTGCATGCAAAAAAAGATCCATAATTGTCGATAAATCTTACACAGAAGTCACTTTAAAACCAAGTAGCTTTTTGTTGGTCAGTGCAGCTAATTTACAAACATGAGCGTAATCTGCACCGGAAACCTGATCATAAATGCATCTTAAAACAATATAACATGGTATCAGTCGCAAAACTCCATTAATTCATCTGTTCATATGATGGGTAACACTATGTTAGATGTTTATAATGATTTTAGTAAGATAACGTTTTTTTATTGATTAAAATGTACAATTAATATGTTTTCTATAGGTCAACAAGCAATTTAAAGCATTTTAACCTGGGTCCAAAGAGATGAGTTAGCTACTGTGCAAAAACATTGTGCATACACAGTGAAGGAGGAAAATATGCATAGCACCGCTGACAAAATCCATCATCCCTCTAAAACTCTCACAAAGATCTTGCTGTTATAGTTCCCTTCTGCCTTACTTTAACACTGACCATTCCGATTCAAAAACTACCGGTTCCAAACCTGCACTTCTTCATCTAGTACATAATCCTTAAAGACTACAATACGTTTCAGAACAAAATCTCTACAGTTTGTGCTTAACAAAAAACTATAATCCCCATGTACCCGCTCTGACCACTAGCAACATCATTTTCTACTTTCTACTTTCATCTTTCCAACCATGACTTATTATGGCACAATCGGCGATAAACTAGTCTACTGTCATGCTAATACTCTTCGCCACAAAAAAGACAGATACAGTAAAGAGAGAAGCCCAGGACGAGAAAGAGTTGTGTATCGCTTATTGTTGCTAATGTAATTGAATATAGTTCCCAGGACACTAGGAGAAAATAAGTGGGGAAAGTTGGTAAGAAATCACATATTTGATGGCAGCATTAGTAAAGGAGCTCTTCAGTTGCAGCCGATCCAGTGTCTAAAACTGATTAAGGCAGATCCTTCCTCTCCGTAGTGGACTCTTTAATGATCTGTGAAAGAGAGATTGCACAGGTTAGTATTAGCTGAAACAGAAAACACAGCAACAAAATTAAACAGATAAATGAACAATTCTCTAATGCACAGATGCCCAAACCAGTGCTTGCAGGGTAAAGTTGGCCCATGATGATCTTTGATTTGGCCTGCCATGCCATATCACACAATAAATGTTTTGTTTGATTTTTGCTTTGAAGTGTACAGAATATTAATGAATTAGATTTTTTTAAATGGTTACACTTTACAAGATCCCGTTAGTTAACATGCACTAACAATGGAAAATAATTCTAAAGCATTTATTAATTTCACTTACCTAATGTACACTACCGTTCAAAAGTTTGGGGTCAGTGAGGATTTTATTTTTATTTTTTGGAGGAAAGAAATCAATACTTTTATTTATCAAGGACAGTAAAGACATTTATAATGTTACAAAAGATTCTATTTCAAACAAATGCTGTTCTTTTGAACTTCCTATTCATCAAAGAATCCAAAAAAAAAAAAAAAAACTGTACAACTGACAGACCAACAACTGTTTCAACATTGATAATAATAATAAATGTTTCTTGAGCATCAAATCCTCATATTATACTGATTTGTGAAGGATCATTTGACACTGAAGACACTGACACTGGTGATGCTGAAAATTCAGCTTTGATCACAGGAATAAATTACACTTTACTATATATTCACACAGAAAACAGCTGATTTACACTGGAATAATATTTCATACTATAACTGATTTTTGTTGTATTTTTAATCAAATAAGCACAGCCATGGTTAGCAGAAGAGAATTCTTTTAAAAGTATTTAAAATCGTACCGACCCCAAACTTTTGAACGGTAGTGTACATTTCAACATTTTGTATATGCTATCTGTTTGTATCTGTTTTGTATCAAAGTTGTATCTATTAATATTATTTAAAAGGCTTTACTGTCCATTGGAGCTAACGTTAACAAATGGGACCTTATTGTAGTGTAACCAAAAATATATATAAACTTTTACAGAAATGGATATAATGCAACATTTACGTTTGGCCCATGACCCTCATGTACATCTGCTCAAATGTAATGTATGAAAGATAGAATGAACGAATCAACAAATGAATCAATAAATAAACAAAATGATCAATTATTTCATTGTGCTGTGAGAGAGATAGTTATAGATAGAGATAGATTATGGCGAAGTGCATTCATGTGAAGTGGATTTCAAAAACTTGAAATGGGTATTTTTAAAGGTTGATGAACAGCGTCCCCTAGCAGCGTGTTTACCTCTCCGTCACGAGTCTCAACAGTTCGCACAACTATGCTCCTCTTCACATGTGCCTCAGGAGTCAGCTTAGTGTCCATGCTGGTGTCTAGCAACACACACACACAATTAAATAGAGAAATTTAAATCAAGCTGTAATCAACAACTGGATGATGAATTACTCACCTCTAAACTGTAAGTTGGTGAAATTCTGCACCGGAACAGTGATTCTAGAAGAGGTGGGAGAATATTAATTGAATCATATATGAATTAATTTAATCAATGTGGTTCATGCCATTTCTCTCCTCCCCTCACCTGCTTTCTTCTCCTTCGAGCAGCTTCCGGTAGGTGGCAATTTCGATGTCCAGGGCCAGTTTTACATTGAGTAGGTCCTGGTACTCCTGCAAATGTCTGGCCATCTCCTCCTTCAGCATATGGATCTCGTCCTCCAGACGAGCCACGGTGTCCTGGTAACCTGCCGTCTCTATGGCGAAACGCTCCTCCATCTCTCGCAGCTGACGCTCCAGGGACTCATTCTTAAAGATTTGAGAAGATTTTAACCCATAAGAACCCGGACCAATTTCCCCTTATAGGAAAATTATGGGGCATATAAAACAGACTAAATGGACCACTTAAAACATGTTTCTGCCGTTGTTTTTTAAATACAACCACTCCTTGTCAAAGATCTGTAATGGTACATATATGTCACATTGGGCGTTTATGATGCATTTTTAATGTTACATACTGTATATGTCACATTGGGCGTTTATGATGCATTTTTAATGTTACATATATGTCACATTGGGCTTTTATGATGCATTTGAAAAGAAAATAATTTGGTCAGTTTTCTTGCTAAATAACATTTTTTTTCTGTTTATTTTCTTTTCCACAACATTTTCTAAATTATTACTTTTCTGGGAAGATAAAAAAAAAAAAAAAAACTTTTTCAGATGTAATAGTTTTTGCATTTTATTTGCTTTGCCACATATTTCAAAACCACACAACTGTGACCATTACATTTTACAACAACTGTTTTGTAACATCAAAAGTCAACCTTCTCAGGTATACGGTTTAACCAGAAATACATATTTTGATTATTTTTTCACAACTCGAAAATGTGCAAACTGAATAAAAATAAATATGGTGTTTTGTACCATATGTTGCATAGCTGTTTTAGTTACAGATATGCAACATATTTTCAAAATACATTTCATAAAAGGGTAAACTCTAAACCAACTTTCTTTAGTTAATGATCTGTAAGACTGGGGCTTTATTATTGCTGTTCATTGATTCAAGTAATTTTTTGGACATTTGGGTATAAAGTGTTTTAATTCTACAATATATGGTGTAAAAACATCTGAGTGCTGCCCTTTTCAGGTTGAACGGTGGCTACTGCAGTTCAATTTTCAATTTGTGGTGCCCTGTGACGTAAGCAGGCACAAGCTAACCACACCCTTGCCTACGGAGAGACCTGTCTCAGGTGCACGCCCCTCCCTCCGCTGGCCTCTGCCCACTTTTCCAGCATTTTTCAAATATTGCCAGTGGGTGGAGTCAGGCTCTGACCAGGGGTTTAGTTACCCTTTAACAATGTTATTAATTTGACATTTTTTTTTGTTTAAAATATGCTTTGAATTGAGCAGCAGATTATATATAATACTAAAATAATTGATTCAGCTAAATTATTTGAGCAGCTCATTAGCATTTTTCTTATTGTGACACATACGTCACATCAAAATTCCACCTACTGTTTTACTGTTAAGAGCCCGATGTGACACATATGTCACAACAACATTTTCAAAACTTGTTTTATATCAATTTGTACAAGAAACGTTTTAAAATCAGGTCAAGTGTAATCTAGGATATGTTATTAAAACATTAGAATTGTTGCATGTGTTGAAACATACCTTTAGTAACAAAAATAAGCGTCTTTAAAAAGTGCTGACACTGCAACATGTGCACACCAGACAGGCCACCATTTTGGAAATGTTACCATGGCAACAAAAATGCACACATTGTCACATGACTGAACCTGGATGTTCCTTATTATGTCCCTTAGGGACTTCCTGGGTTGAAAGTGAGGTATAATCGTTTAAAAAAACCTTTTCCGATGATCATTAATGTTTGTGACACCCACGTCACATCGGGTTCTTAAGGGTTAATGCGTGATTTCTCTGCTGCCAAGTACTGTGGTCTACAGTCGTGACTGAAAATTAGTAAGTTAAACTTAATAAGTTTGGCGGCAGGTGAAATAAAACACTTACAGACCCACGAAGAGATTCCAAGTCACAGGTCATGCCCTGAATCTGCCGACGATACTCATTGGCCTCCTGCTTAGCTTGTCTCAGAGCCTCTCCGTTCCGATTGGCTGCATCAGTCAGATCAGCAAACTAATAAAATACATAATACATTTTTCTTATTTATTTACTTATTTATAGTAATACACTAAAAAAGAAGCCCCGCACGTGACATGCGGACAAATGTATAGGACAAACGTTTTTTTGTTATATTTTTGAAAGTAGTCTCTTAATCTCACCAAGGCTGCATTTATTTGAAAAAAAAAATACAGTAAAATAATAAGTAATAATAAATAAGAAGAAGAAGAAGAAGAAGAAGAAGAAATGATTTTAGAATGATTTCTGAAGGATCATGTGACACTCAAGACTGGAGTAATGATGCTGAAAATTCAGCTTTACCATTAAGGGAATAAATTACATTTTATAATATATTACAACAGAAACTAGTTAATTTAAATTGTAATAATATTTCACAGTATTTCTGTTTTTACTGTATTTTTTACCAAATAAATCCAGCCTTAATGTATCTGACCGGTAATTTGTTCCCACAAATTATGAATTTGTACCATCTTTTTAGTAAATCGTGGCCACGTTGTAGCCTACTTATTCGCTCCCTCATTTTGATTGAACTAAAACAAGGGAATGAATCATTACAATGTGGCCATGATTTAGTAAAACAATTCTTAATTCATGTCCACAATTTAACTCAAATGATGTAATGAATTAATAAAATGTGGGAATGAATTCTTCATTTGTATAATATTCCCCCATACGTCATGTGCGGGGGCTCTACAACAAAAAAATTGGTGTAGAAACAATTTTCACTCAGAAATTGTTAGTAAATTTCACAATTAATTACAAAGAAATAACTTTGAAATAACATTAAACATGAAATTTTAAAGAAGAAAGACTGAAATAGTATTTTCTTGTAAAACACACTCCAATAATATTTGTTTTATTCACAACATTGAAAAATATTTTTTTACAGTGCAGTAATTTTATAATATAAATAAATATAAATTAATTTAAATTAATTAATAATAAATAATTAATTTATTTGTTTATAACTATCGTCTTTAACTATAAACTCTCTATATAATATTATAAATAAAATGTTCCTCTAAAAGAGAAAAGCCCCTAAGGAGAATGCATGTGTGTGTGTGTGTGTTCATGTAACCTTTGAGCGATACCACTCCTCAGTCTCCTGCATATTGGAGGTGGCCATGGTCTCAAACTGAGCTCTGATCTCTTTCAGGGCAGTGGTTAAGTCTGGCTTAGACACATCCAGATCCACATGAACCTGTTGGGCCATCAGCTGCTCATGCAGCTCTCTCATCTCCTGCACAGAGGAAGAAAGAGGATAGAACGTGTTAGAGAAGTTTCCAGGTGAGGGAATACAATGGGTTTTTTTTACAGCACGGTGTCCGATCAAGTCTGATCTTTACTGTCCACGCTGTAATTTTCCAAGCAATGAAATTGTAAATCTGTTTGTTCAGTCAAAGTCATCAGAATCCATTACAGCTACAAATAGCCAGATTAAATTAACAGATTTGAGACAGATATGCCAGTTGGAGTAAAATCTAAGAGACAGGGAAGAACTGAACATATGGAGATAGTGAGGAGAGAGTGGGAGAGATAACAAACCTCCTCGTGGACCTTATTCAGGAAATTGATCTCATCCTGCAGAGCATCAATCTTCCTCTCCAGCTGTACACGGTTCAGAGCCGCTTCATCCACTTCCTGGAATCAAAAGTGAAATTCATGACAGCAATATGCGAACTCATGAATGAGATGGGAATGGAGTGGTTCTTACTTGTCTGAAGGTGTTGAGGTTATTTTCTGCCTCTTGTCGTAGGGCAGTTTCATCTTGAAGTCTGGAAAATGGATAAAAAAAAAAAAAAAAACAGTTACCATTCCTAAAGTGAACTATCTCACAACCTAAAAAGGATTCTATCCTAAGTTCAACAAACAACTGTAACCACATATTCAAGATTTGTGACCAAAATAACCCCAGATCCAAGCATTGGTGTATTTTCTTATTTTCCCTCCATCAGGTATATGTCTGATGAAGGTCATGGGACCGAAACATTGTGAATAAAACTATTTTAATATGTGTAAAAAAAGCCGGCGCGTCGATATCGCCTGCATACAAGAAACTAAATGGAAGACCGGGTAGACCCCCCAGACCGGGTGCACTGAAGCCGAGAGCATCTCCGGATCGGCGGCGACCTCAATGGCTATGTTGGGGCTGCGCGAGACGGGTACTAGCAGGCACACGGCGGACAAGGCTATGGCACCCGAAATTAAGGGGGCGATCAAATTCTTAATTGCGCAGAGGCCCACGATCTGGTCATTGCCAACACGTTTTTCAAGAAACGTGACTCCCATCTCGCCACTTATATTGACCCAGATTGATTATTGGCTTTTACGACGGCGCGACTTCAAGCTGGTCATGGATGCCAAGGTGATTCCATCTGAGACAATTGCCTCCCAACACCAGCTACTAGCCCTTGATCTCCGGCTGAACCTCGGCCTCCGACCCTGCGCTCGACTCACTGGTCCTGAGAAAATCAAGTGGTGGCGCCTTGGTGCGACGAAGCCAGGGCGACGATTCGTAGACAAGCAGGCCTGGTGGTGGACCTGACGAGGTTCAAGAAGCTACGAAGGCGAGGAAGGCTGCGTTCAAGTTGTGGCGTGTCTCACGGGTGGCCGACAACTGGCATGAGTACAGACGACAGAAGTCGATTGCGAAGAAGGCGGTTGCTACCGCGAAGGCCCGGCACCACGCCGACCTTTATGCAAAGCTCGACACGCATGAAGGAGCCAACCGAATCTACAAACTCGTGAATGCCCGCCATTGCTCAACACTGGACATCAGTCAAGTAATGAATATCAAAGACGCCGACCACCAAGTCCTCCGTGATCCCCCCCACCCCCGCCATTTTGCAATGCTGGAAAGAGTACTTTGACTCGATGTGCAACAAGGAATTCCCGCATCCACTGATCACAAGTGCCGCCCCCCATCCCCGGGCCGGTACCGCAGATCAGCCCTGCCGAGGTCGAGCTCGCCTTCAAAAAGATGAAGAAAGGAAAGGCCCCGGGACCCGACAACATTCCCACTGAGGCGTGGAAGCTACTCGGACGCCAGGGCACTGAAGTCCTTGCCCAACTGTTTAATAAGATCATTGACGAGGGCACCACTCCCTCAACGTGGGCTGTCAGCGTTACGGTCCCGATCTGGAAAGGCAAAGGCGACTTTGGCGAATGCAACACCTACCGCCCGATTCGCCTGCTCTGCTATGCCATGAAGATATTCGAGCGCGTAATTGACGCCCGCCTCCGGAAGATCGTCTCCGTCAGTCCCAATCAGTGCAGATTTGTTAGAGGAAGCGGCACTACTGATGCGATCCACGCCTTTAGGCTGCTGCTGGAGATGCACCTGGAGAAGAACCAGCAAGTACACATGGCCTTTCTCGACCTCGAGAAGGCATTTGACCGTGTGCCCCGGGATCTCATCTGGCATTCCCTCCACTCTCACGATGCCCCCAAAGAGTACGTACGGTGGATCCAGCTCCTCTACACCAACACCACCAGCGTCGTCCGATGCCCCGCAGGCCTGTCCGAATCGTTTCCGACCACCGTCGGCGTGCACCAGGGATCTGCCCTCTCCCCGCTCCTTTTCATCGTTTGCATGGACACACTGCCACGGGGGATATTCAGGCGTCTCAGCCCTGGTCACTTCTATTCGCAGACGACATCTTCTAAGCTGATGAAGCCCGTCGTGGGCTTGAACGTCAAGTGCAAGACTGGAATGAGCGGTTGGACTCGCACGGATTGCGCCTCAACATCAAAAAGACTGAGTATATAGAGTGCGGACACCAGACCGACGGGACAATCAGAGTTAGAGGGCAGCCATTAAACAAAGTCACCGAATTCAAATATCTCGGTTCGCTCATTCGGAGCGACGGCGACTCCCTCACTGACGTCCGAGCCCGAGTCAACACGGCATGGTTCAAATGGCGACAAGTCACGGGCATTCTCTGCGACCGCCGAATGCCCATACCACTCAAGGGCAAGATTTATAAAACCGTTGTACGCCCAGTCGCATTGTACGGTTCCGAGTGTTGGCCAGCCACCACCAAACATGAGCAGGTCCTCCACGTTATGGAGATGAAGATGCTCCGCTGGTCCCTCGGCCTCATGCGATTCGACCGCGTCATGAACGAAGATGTCCGAAGGCGCATGGGCCCATAGTTGATAAGATGCGTGAAGCCCGACTCCGCTGGTATGGCCATGTCGTCAGAAGTGGCGATGAGACCGTGTTGAAAACGGCCTATCATCAATCACCACCTGGACAACGACTGCACGGCCGGCCAAAGAAGCGGTGGCTCGATCGTCTGGCAGAAGACATGCACGCAGTCAATGATCCCCTGGATCGAGCCAAGTGGCGAAAAGCATGCGAGCAAGCGGCACCTATACAAATATGGGATACACGCTAGAATATGTGTAAAAAAAAAGTGAATACAGCTATTTTGATACATGTGCAAGTACTGATAGTGTGCGGGATATCTTTTTTTTACGGTTTTGATTTTTGACTTTTTTCCCTATCTATCACCTGCAGATGTGCGAGGGTAATTGTTGATTGCTTATTTTCCCTCTTAAAAGTTTTTTCTTTATATATATTTTTAGAAAGGTTGGGTTCTAGTTATAAAAATTGTGATGTTTATTCACTTTTTTGAAGCCTTCACTTAAGCAGCATTCCCAGCAAGCTATATTTATCTCACAGTGCCAATGACTCACTTATAAAGACAGTCACTTGTTGCCACCTACTACCATAACGATAACCTGCAGAAAGATTTAATGTTCCCATATGAAAACTGACAGACTGTCTGGAATAGTTGCAGGACAGTTGCCCTCCAGGACTGAGTTTGGATACTCCTGACCAGACATATAGAATAAAAAAATACAACTAAAAATGTACTTGTGGTAGGCTTCATTAATGTTACAACTAACCCAGAGTCCATGAACTAGCTCACCTTCCAGCTAACAGTTAAAACATTTGCACTAACAACTTGCATGAAAAATATCTAGAAATATCACAAAAATATGAAAAATATCACAGACACACAATAAACATAATTTAACTTTGATGAGTTTAACTACAATGCAGAAATATCCATAATAAAAAAGTTTTAAAAAGTGTCTTACATCAAAAAAAGAATTTCTGCTCTAAAATCTACTGTGTCTTCCACAGGGCTCTTCGTTCTCACATGTGGAATAAGGACTAAACCGAGCATGTGTGAAGTTAATCAGGTGATTTTATAACTTGTTCCTGATTGGAGAAATTGGAAGTGTTATAATTAACCCATGTTACAATCATCCCGCTCTCCCTATAAAACTTATCTTTAAAAAACACACAAAAAACAATACAGTATATATGCTATTCTATCTGTGATGACATGAATGTTATTTCCCCAAACCTCATTCCTAAATAGCTATTTGTGATAAATCAGTTATGGCAGCTGTAATGAAAGGCTCAGTGGAGGGGACCTATGGTGGTGTGGTGAGACCTGCAGGAGGGGGCAGGACAGGGTTCAATGGATCACTCATGCATCATTAACTGCTCACACACACACACTGCAACAGCCACTCTTTCCCACGGGGTGGAGTATATGCACACACTTTCATGCACATTCTTCTAAACTGAGCAGCTACACCTGACACAAGCAGTCCAATATACATCAATGCAAACAATTCCAAATAAATAGTGCCTAGTATGAGCATACAAATATGTACATGAAAAATAATCACTTTGAATTCAGATACATCGCTCAGACCTCCTGCAACTTCACTTTTTTTTTGTGACCATGGTCCATGAATAAAATTCTATTTTGCATCGCTATTACTGATGTTCCATCAAATATTAACAAGGAAGTAAATAGAGAATTACAAGTGACATTTTATATAAAAACATATACATTCTCATGTCTGTTGTATTTGATAAGATTCTTTGTTTAAGTCACCATTGATTCCAATGAGTTGAAAGTTGAGGGTTTGGAATTTGATTGAAAAATGTGGTTCTTCTCTGTCATACCTAACAACGGGGCATCTGCACTGGGTGGGTTCAGCCTTTGTGGAAGCTGTGCTGCTGAGGTATTGTGCCCCTCCCTGCCCCCATAGTACTCAGTGGATCAGGCTTTAGTTTAAAAAATAAAAAGGCAGTGTGGGATTGAATGAGCACGAAATGGAGAGCCTCTCATTGAAAATGGGTTTGGGTGCTATAAATTCACTAGTAACATTGTAGTTTTGGCAGTGATGTGGAAAAATGCTTAAGGCGCTGCAGTTGTTTAATTTTAAGAGATTATCTACCCATAAGACAGCAGTACTTAAGGGCAGGTTAATAGATGGTGTTTCTTTGACATGGCTATTGAGCTGTTTTTGTGTCATTGTTCTCCTGTTGCTCTTAGCGTTCTTCTTGGCATGTCCTGGAATGCGTGACACCTCCACCCCAGCCAGACACATCTAATCGTACACAAGTACACCCTATTTACTTTGACAAGCTGGTTAGAGTGATTTTAACTTTGTGTTGTCAATTTTTTTCATCATGACACCAGTAATTTAAATCAAGGTATCAAGGTATATATTCCTCACTGGGTCTCTGATTAATTGTATCGCTTTCAAGACAAGTGTCTGCCAATAGTATAAATGTGAAGGTAATGTCAATACAAGACAACTGGGATAATCAGAAGTTACCTTGAAGATGAAAGTTTATAAAATTTTGAAATGTTTAAAAAAAAAAAACATTATTCCTTCAATTTGTATATTAATCCCGCTCAGTATATTCTTCATTCACAGATAAAAAAAAAATCCCTTTTATATAATTTTTGGGGAAAAAGTAAAATATATGAATTTGCTTTAAATATATATATATATATGTGTGTGTGTGTGTATAGTACAGTATATATATATATATATATATATATATATATATATATATATATATATATATATATACTGTATATGTTTATAAAAGATCTATCTGATAAGATATAAGATATATCTATCTGATATATTCCCAATATATATTCAAATAATTGTTATAATATTTAATTTCAGGTTTTTGTTTTTCTTACTGTTTTCTCATCATTTCTACAGACCCCTAAAACTAGTATGAAACCCCCTGTTTTAGACAAACAAGGTGCAAGATATAAAATATTTATCATTTTTATGTTTTTTTAATTATTTTTTTTAGTTGCATTGAAAATCCACTTTGCTTTAAACTCTGGGAGAGCCCTTTGAATGGGCATAACACATCTGTCCTTACCTATGTTTAAGAGTGGCCAGGTCTGAGGCCAGGTTGTCCTTTTCTATCTCCAGTCTGGCTTTCCCAGCGTTGAGGCCGTCCACCTGTCTGCGAAGCTCCCTCAGCTCCTCCTGGTAGATGTCCCCCAGACGACTGGGCTCCTTCCCCCTCAGCTGGTTCAGTTCTGCCACCAGCATCTTGTTCTGCTGCTCCAAGAAGCGCACTTTTTCGATGTAGCTGGCGAAGCGGTCATTCAGCCCCATCATCTCCACCTTCTCATTGGTGCGAGTCTCCCGGTACTGGGCCTTCAGCAGGGAGTCCGTCGGGAAGTCCAGCCGCTCCCCGCCCAGGGACAAGCGTGAGGTGGACATGGTGGCTGGGCTGGAGGTGTGGTGGCGCGGGCTGCTGTGGAGGGACAGGCGGCCCGTGCTGAGGCGGCTGGTGATCCCCACGGACGGGGAGCCGCCCGGTGTCCCGAAGCGCTTTCGGTAGGATGAGAAAGCACGCTGGGGTTCCATGGCAGAGGAAAATGAGACAGAGTGTGGGTGAACTTTGGGTTTTTATAGAGAAGGTGGGGGAGAGAGAGGGGGTCCAATAGGGAGGGCAAAGGCCAGGGATGTGAGCCCGGAATTGTTTGTGCTTGTCCACCCAGTCTCCTGACTGCCTCTTTTCACTCTATTTGGTCTGTCTCTCGGGGTGTGGGGTGCACCGTGTGTGGGGAGGGGACACAGCCAGACAGAGAAAATCCTATTCATGCCACTGCTGGAACACATACACACAGAGACAGACTGTAATGGCACTGATGTTTGACTGTCACTTCAATTCTCTCTCTCACCCCATAATAAAGTGCAGCTTTGTACCTCTTCTGAGTTAATTTGAAGTTCCTCTCCTTCTCAGTCACAGTTTTTCTGCCGTTCCAAGAGTGATTTTAATGATGTCACATACACTGGGGTGATTACGTAATTCTTCATTATAAATAGAGTCTAAAGCTCTCTTTTGTGCTGATTTGGGAACATCAAACACACACACTTTTCAGCACCACTGTTTACCAGAAAATGTTGTATTCAGAGGATTTGACTTATTCAGCTTTACACAACTCACAGTACAACTATCAAAAGGAATCTTTACCTAACAATCAACATTATGTCACCATTTTGTCACCCTCATGTCATTCCAAACCTGTATGACTTCATTTTTCTGTGGAACATGAAAGATGATATTATGAAAAAATGCCTGAGCTGCCATAAAATTAAAGTAAATGGAGACCAGGGGATGTCAAGCTAAAAAAAAAAAAAAAGCACTGTCAAAACCACTGTTGTTATTGTTAACTAAAATTAAAACTATTAATAAAAATCCTTTTCTTAAATTAAAATAAAGCTGAAATCAAATAAAATATAAATATTAGATAAACCTTTAGAAATGTGAAATAAAGATAAATTAAAGCTAAATAGAAATATAAAAAATAGAAACTAATAAAATGACTTAAACTCAAATTAAAATGAAAACTGACAAAACAAAAATAATAGTATATTGTGGCGATTTATAAATAATAATAAAATAACGTATCAAAGCATCATGAAATTAGACTATATATCCCATCTGCTGTATTTCAAGTCTTCATACGATAACTGTGATAAATCTGAGCCAATATTTAAGGAAAATCTTGCCTTGAAAAGCTTACTTGACAAATGTTTAAATAAATGTAGCTTGGACATTTTGCTAATAAATTTATCACATATATATTTAAATAAAATAAAAACATTATTTAGAAATATAAAAATGTAACAAACATCCAGTCAAAAGAACCAAAGACTCACTGCTTTGCATCATTATGTATTACTGAAGTGCAAAAGATATAGGACACAAATGGTCTGGCTTATGCCCTTGTCAGCAATAGAGGAGTGTATCAGTGGCAGAGAGACTCACAGCCAGAATGAAACAACACATCCACCAAAACAGATTTGTAGGGGATGAGCTCATCAGCCGGCAACACTGATGACCTGCAGAGTGCAGGATTGTTATGGGTGGACGGTCAGGTCCAGGGAGTGTTGGGTATATGTGAAGATTTTTGTCTATTTCTGCAGTCTAAAATCACAAAGAAAAGTGGGGTAAGATGTGTCAGTGGGAAAATTGTGTCACATTTTTTTTAAAGCAGTCTCTTGGCCACCAAGGCTGCATTTATTTGATCAAAAACACATTAAACACATTCATATTGTGAAATATTATTGCAATTTAAATTAACTGTTTTCTACTTTCATATATTATATAATGTCATTTATTTCTGTCATCAAAGCTGAATTGTCATCATCATTACTTCAGTCACATGATCCTTCAGAAATCATTCAGATAGGATGATTTGCTGCTCAAGAAACATTTCTATTACTAATTTACTATTATTAAGGTTGAAAATAGTTGTGTCTCTTAATTGCTCTTGGATGAATGGGAATATATTAAGTAAAGTATTAATTTCTTTTTAAAAAATCATACTCACCAAAAGCTTTTAAATGGTAATGCAGATATAAAAATATTAAATATTTAACATATTAGTATCTTTAAAATATATACAATTTTATATATTTTATAAATTACATTTACTAAATTGGGGAAAGAAGAGAGAAACGTCATTTTTCCCTGCAACATTAAGAATTGTAATGTAGAAATGAAATTAGAATAATATGATTTCTTTTTACAGTATACTTGCCTTAAATCCTATAGCAAGCCAAACCTGTTTATCTACTCTCTCTAGAATTTACGAACTTGAACTTTAAAGCATACTTTTTTTTTTTTTTTTTTTTTTTTTTTTTCAGATTTAGAACAGATTTTTTTACTACAAATCTGCTGGCTTACGGTTAATACTGTAAGAACATTATAATTATAACATTGAATGTTAAATCAAACAATGTAAATGAGAAGTTATCAACTTGGTTAAAAGGCAGTTCTATTCAATTTTAGTGCCTTATTTCCACCTCAAGCAGTTCACAATTCATATTTTCTAATGGAAGGAAAAAAAAGAACAAATAACAAAGTCATCTCAATCTGACAGGTCCCTTTACAGAATACTTTGAAAGTGACCTGAAGCTATCAGGTCTATTAGATTTTTTTAGAACAAAAAAAAACAAAAAAAACTCCCCAGGACAGTTCCTTGTGTCTCTCTATTGCTGTAGCAGTACAAAGCTGCATATGGCAACTATTTAATTATCTTAGGTGACTGTTTTTAAGAGTGTTTCTCATGAAATATCAGAAGTTCAAGCCAATAACTTTTTAGCCCAGAGGTGTTTAATAATCCTGTACAGCAGCATACTAATAATCCTGTACTACAGCATACCTGTAGCTATTCTCAGCAAAAACTGGTTTTAATTTTGCAAGCAGACTATATAATCGAGGACACGCTTGCAGTTTACCAGACACTCACTGACACCACTGCTTCAAAAGGAGTTTGTTAAAGCTGCAACCATGAAGGCTCTAGTTTGTGCTCTTGCTCTGATGCTTGTGTGCAGCACTACTGGTGAGTTTATCTTCTATAACTGCTGAATAACAGATACTGAATAGGCCTACCTGAGATTTATCGTACTGGTGATTGGAATTCAGAACTATGAAGTAAACCTGGAAATGTTGTCTGAAACGATTGTGCTAAACATACTGTAATTGTACTGAAATAGTTAGGAAAAATCAACAATGACCATGTATATCTTGCTTGCTTCTGGTCTTTCTACATACAATTCCACAGTACCTAATGGTCTGTTTGTGGTCATGTCTCTTTCATTCTCTGTGCAGTGCACTCCCTGCAGTGCTTCACCTGTGTGGAAGACAACTGCAAGGTCCTAACCCAATGCCCCCCATCTGCCAACTTCTGCAGGACCGAGGCCACCAGTACGTTCTGAGACATGTCCTCCTCACCCTGTCACTGCTATGCAAAACTACAGCTCTGAGCCTCGGTTTAAAAAGTCAAACTTAAAATTTATTCAGACACCTTCAACATTTCTCACATTATCACCGTTTATTCGCTATAGTTTAGAAAATGGTAATAAAATATGACAAGAACTCAACAGTTATCAAATCAGTTGAAGTTTTGGGTATAATATGTCACAATTTACTGTATTTTGCTATCCCCACTTACATAAATGAACTATAGTGTCCTGCAACCACTAGTAAAAAAAGAATCATCAAAAATTATATCTGGTGTCTGAATAATTTTTGGTTTGACTGTATATATATATAATATATATATATATATATATATATATACAGTATATAATTTAAATAATATAGGCCTGTTTAATATATGATTGTCTATTTTCAGTTTCTCATTTGTCCCGTACCTGTGAGGAGTCCTGCACACCTGGGGAAAACGTCCACTGCTGCGATCAAGACTTGTGTGGATGAACGTCTCTGTGCAGTGTACAAAGAGCCTTATGCATGAAGAATCATTTATCAATTATTAATCAATAAATAAATTTAAAATGTGATCACTCACCACCATTATAACTGAAATGTGAGTTTCATGAGCACTGTAAAAATGCAATAAAGGCTCTTTAAACGTCTCCATAAATGATTTCCACTTAATGTGTTGCTTTTTGTCGGTTTAAACATGTATTGCTGCAGGTGTGTGAAACAATATATATATGTTATATATATATATAAGATATAAATCAAATATATAAATCAGAAATATTCTGACTAGAAAGTCAAAAAAAAAAAAAAACTAGGTATTAAATAAAACTCATTTGAATTCTTACTTAAATTATCAACAAACTTGCAAACTTGATTGAAACATGACAGGGCGACTAGAATACGAATGAGCCTTTAATCACACTGTATGTTCCTGAAAGTGTTGGAGTGTTGCCACTACCAGTGTTGGGGAAAGTTACTTTTAAAAGTAATGCACAATATTGCGTTACTCCCTAAAATATAACTAATTGCATTACTTTTTTATGGAAAGTAATTTCTAATAGTAATACTTTGGCATTACTTCTCATCTGGGCTGGGCTTGCTTGTTTGTTTGTTTTTAATACAAAAAAAAATGTATTCTATTTTTGGCAAACGTAAAGGCCACTAAAGGTGCATAAGGGAAATTAATAAGAATGAAATGCAAACTCAAACCTGTACAGAGGGCGCAATTCAGACAAGAATGTTCATCACTCTTCAACAATAAAAAAAAAGAAGAAAAAAAAGTGATGTTTATCTAAAGTCCTTTTTGCTTATTGGTATGGTTGAATTGGATTATTTTTATCCCTTAATATTACTTATAATACTTGTTATATTACTTATACTTATATATTAAGCAGTAAAGACATTGGTTAATAAAGGGAGATTAAATACAAATTATATCTGTTTTAAGATATTTAATTAGCTCAGGTTTGCGTAATATTGGATATTCTGAGTTTGCATTTCACTTTTTTTTATTGATTTTAATGAATACTGAATCTGTTTTTGTTTAAGTAAGATGAGTAAATGCCTGCTCACATTTAGTCTAGAACTACAATAACCATCATGTTTACACACAACACCTCTATACTTACGATATCTCTCAACATGTAGACAGGAGAGCTGTCAGTCAATAAATGGAAAAATCAAAGTAACTTAGGCCGATTTGAAATGTAAATTTTGTTGTAAATTTTGTAAGTAATTTGTTACTTTACTAGTTACTTGGAAAAAGTAATCGGATTACGTAACTTGGATTACTTGTAATGCACAATGCCCAACACTGGCCACTACAAGGCTTGCTGTAATTTATGCTGTTTGGTGTGTTTAGTGTCAGGACTAACATGGAGGAACCGTTGTTGCGATCCCCTAATAAATATCTGCAGGGGTGACTGTGGTTGCCTCAGCCCCGGTAACTGGGGGAATGTCTGTCTGAGACGAAACATTTAAGAGAGGTGAAAAGTTCAAAGAGGAAAGTCAGTTACTGTACGAGAAGCATTTCCATAGAAATGTCCAGTTGTTCCCTCTTCAATTCCTTCTCATTTTTTGTTAGTCAATCTGTTATTTTTATCGTTGCGGCTTGGTTTCGTTCTCTCAGGTTTGGAAACGTTAAACAGCTGATTCATGTCCTCAGTGTTATGAGGCAGGAGCGAACAGCAGAATCCTAATGACGTTTTCACTGACTGATCATCAGCCAAGACAAAGCCAAAACCAGACTCCGAGACTACACTAATCTGTCAAACTATGTTTGTGCATTTATGTTTGTTTATGCGTGTGCATGTTGACTCTGAGGAATACAAATTTAAATTATATGGGAATCATATCTAACACAACAAATAACAAGTCCAGTGTAAAGTGAAAAAAATCTTTTTTGCCAAAAAAATCCAGCCAGGTGCTCCGCTTAGAAGACAAGAGACATTTGTTGTGCTTCAAACGCTGCAGTGTTTTTAACAACTAAATGTTTGTTAAATTAAATGAAAACTTTATAAATATAATGAATGACCATAAAATAAAAATAGATAAAAAAAAATAGTAGTAAAAAAACAACTAAAATAAAATAAAAAGGATCTCTATTTAATTAATTAATATATATATATATATATATATATATATATATATTGTAAATGTTTATAACCTGGCATGAAAATGCCACTAGATATCGAGATGGTGAGAAAGTCCTGAAAATGTTCATGTTAAACATGAAATGTTTTTGGTATCATTTCGCATCAACTTTGGCAGCCCTAAAATACTGAAACTAAATACTGAGTTATTGAAAGGGAAAATACAAAAATTCTTAAGAGTTTTAAAAAATGGACAAAGAACATGTCATTCTAAAAAACACAACGACACGTTGCCCACAGCATTAAGATAATAAATGCATTAAGACATTTTCTCAGATGAATTCTAAAGAAATGCATTCTTTCTCGGTCACAACTGGTCTAACATGCGCAAGATTAACTTTGTTGTCTGACTGTCAAAAGACCAGAGGAACACCGTGACTAACAAATGAAGCCTTAAAGGCAGTGAACACAGAAAAAAAAAATGCAGTAAAGAAATACGTTGCATAAGTCACTTCTTTACATGGGCCTCATTCCTGCCTGAACATAATGTTTCTCTTCGCACTATATTTCACTGAACTGAGAGACGAGGGGGAGCAAACGCTATAAATTCAGTCCCTCCTTCCTTGATACCACAATGGCGTGTATTCACAGAGAAAAGCAGTTAGTACTGTGACTGGCTTAGACTGACTCCAAATAGACAAAGACTGATGCTGAGAAACACACTGTTAGCAAGAATCACTTACAAACACACATAATGGGTATTAGAGAACACTGAAAATGATACTATATACTGTATATTCAAGACTAAAAACAAGCATACAAGTTTGTTTTATGCATATTATTTTATTGGAAAATATACACTGGACTTTGCACTGCAAGTCTCATGTCAAGATACATAATCATATACTGTTTATCTAACCTATTGGTTTGTATTCTTTTGCTTATCCCAGGGTTCTCAACTAGACTTACTGTGACATTTCTCTGAGACATTTGGTACAATACTGATTTTTAGCTGCCTAAGCAAGAACTAGCAGCTTTTTAAGATCATATTTGAGCCATTCAACTCTTTTGAGGAGGCCAAAATACTTTCAAAATAATATAAAAGGAGGACAATTGGTCCTGTGGTCAGTGTTGGTGTGCCCGTATGATGGACACCTGTCACTCAAACCCTGAGCTAAACAAAGTCGTCAAGCTGAATGGAATTTTGCCCCTGGCATCGACATACCCTTTCATTTGAGCAACGCCCCATAATACATTTCCAAAGAAAGCTTGGCACCTTTTCATACACTTTTCTCAGTTCATCACAAACATTCCAAGTCCCATGTGCTTACTTTCCAAGTATAATAACACTTTCCTGCATTCTGAAATACACTACTAGCCAGTGATATAGCCTATATATACACTCACCGGCCACTTTATTAGGTACACCTGTCCAACTGCTCGTTAACACTTAATTTCTAAGCAGCCAATCACATGGCGGCAACTCAGTGCATTTAGGCATGTAGACATGGTCAAGACAATCTCCTGCAGTTCAAACCGAGCATCAGTATGGGGAAGAAAGTTGATTTGAGTGACTTTGAACGTGGCATGATTGTTGGTGCCAGAAGGGCTGGTCTGAGTATTTCAGAAACTGCTAATCTACTGGGATTTTCACGCACAACCATCTCTAGGGTTTACAGAGAATGGTCCGAAAAAGAAAAAACATCCAGTGAGCGGCAGTTCTGTGGGCGGAAATGCCTTGTTGATGCCAGAGGTCAGAGGAGAATGGCCAGACTGGTTCGAGCTGATAGAAGGGCAACAGTGACTGAAATAACCACTCGTTACAACCGAGGTATGCAGCAAAGCATTTGTGAAGCCACAACACGCACAACCTTGAGGCGGATGGGCTACAACAGCAGAAGACTCCACCGGGTACCACTCATCTCCACTACAAATAGGAAAAAGAGGCTACAATTTGCAAGAGCTCACCAAAATTGAACAGTTGAAGACTGGAAAAATGTTGCCTGGTCTGATGAGTCTCGATTTCTGTTGAGACATTCAGATGTTAGAGTCAGAATTTGGCGTAAACAGAATGAGAACATGGAACCATCATGCCTTGTTACCACTGTGCAGGCTGGTGGTGGTGGTGTAATGGTGTGGGGGATGTTTTCCTGGCACACTTTAGGCCCCTTAGTGCCAATTGGGCATCGTTTAAATGCCACGGCCTTCCTGAGCATTGTTTCTGACCATGTCCATCCCTTTATGGCCACCATGTACCCATCCTCTGATAGCTACTTCCACCATGTCACAAAGCTCTAATCATTTCAAATTGGTTTCTTGAACATGACAATGAGTTCACTGTACTAAAATGGCCTCCACAGTCACCAGATCTCAACCCAATAGAGCATCTTTGGGATGTGGTGGAACGGGAGATTCGCATCATGGATGTGCAGCCGACAAATCTGCGGCAACTGTGTGATGCCATCATGTCAATATGGACCAAACTCCCTGAGGAATGCTTCCAGCACCTTGTTGAATCTATGCCACGAAGAATTGAGGCAGTTCTGAAGGCAAAAGGGGGTCCAACCCGTTACTAGCATGGGGTACCTAATAAAGTGGCCGGTGAGTGTATATTTTTTTTTAATAAGTCCTTTATGCTCACCAAGGCTGCATTTATCTGATCAAAAATAAAGTAAAAAACTTAATATTATTGCAAATTTAAAATGACTGTTTTCTAGTTTACAATATTTTAAAATGTAATTTATTCCTGTGATGACAAAGCTGAATTTTTAGCATCATTACTCCAGTCTTCAGTGTCACATGATCCTTCAGAAATCATTCTAATATGATGATTTGCTGCTCTAGAAACATTACTTGTCATTATCAATGTTGAAAACAGATGTGCCGTTTAATTTGTTTTGTGGAAACCATGATCATTTTTTTCAGCATTTATTTGAAATAGAAACCATTTGTAACATTATAAATGTCTTTACTGTCACTTTTGATCAATTTAACGCATCCTTGATGAGAAAAAGTATTAACTTATTTTACAAAAATCTTACTGACTCCACACTTTGAAAGTTAGTGTACATCAACCTTTAAACCATTCTTAACATAAAAAAATCTTTCTTTTACACCTCTTAGTTTTCTTTCCAACACTGCAACTCTGAATACATAAAGGTAAATGCATCTCTGTGCAAGTCATTCCTAAGTGGCAGCAAATGTGAAATTCTGTGTGTACATGTATTACTGAGAATGATTCAAGGCACTGGTCACTTCCTGTTACAACCTGCATTCAAATCCTGTCTGCATGAGATTTTTTCCAAAATCCTCAGGGAAAAAGCAGACGGATAAACAGAAATAGACACACACACACAATAAACACTTAAAAAAAGTGAGAGTACAGAGGACTTGTGACTTGCACAGATCAGGTGCGGCATAAATCGCCAGAGCTCAATTTCCAGCCAGAAATAAACATGTAAAATCATGTTGTAGTCTCTGCAAAACCAGCTGCTTTTACAATTCTTGTTTCTAACTCATCTTCTGTTACTATTAGCACAACTCGGTTCAGACAGAGTCACTATATAAAAATAGATTTATACATAAACATATATATACTCGTATATAAAAATGGCTGAACAATGGGATATAAATAAAAGTGAAAAAGGCTTCACATTCTGTGTAACAAACGAACAATTTGGTAAATTCAACATTCATTTAATAAAAGTGCATCTGATCCAAATGAGTCCGATATACTGCCATACGACACTCAAGGCACTTTCTTAATACGTTTTCTTTGGCTGGGCTGAAGAGAAAAATATACATCTTAATGTGCTCTCAATATCTCACCACACCCTAAATAACCGATAAAACGCCTTACGAGATTCCCAATTTGACATCTTATCACTATGGGAAGACTATTAGTGAGATTAGCTGCATCTTAAAGACTGTACTGCTGCTCTCTACAGGACACCATAAGGCACTACGGTGGTACAAAACTACGTATTACGGTTCGTCCAAAGAACCTCTTCACTTTAACCTCATGCCCTGACCCTCAAGTCAAAAAAGAGAGCAAGCTGCTTTCTGTAACAGACTAAATGCTACTTACAAACGACAAATCAAGGAAGTGCAATTCTATAAAGATTAATCAAAATATAAGATTAACCACAAATTCAAAGCATCCGAGACTGACGTGCGCAAGACCCTCATTTGTCGAAGGCAGAAACAAACCGAGACACAATTGTTACGCTTCCTCTAACACTAAGTGCCTGTAGTCAAAAACAAGATCCCGGGAAACTGGCACGTAAAGCATTGGCTTCACAACTCTGCTGTGGACTGTATGAAACATTCATTACTAGGAGACATTCTTGATGTCTGAAAACCTCATTCAAGGAGATTCAGACCCTGTTGGCGTCAGAAGGCACATTTGGCAGTTGTTGTAATAAGTTCTGTAATAAGTAAAGCTGTAATAAACAGCTCAGACAGTATCATGTTTGTTTCATCTGCTCTTACACCATCAACCTGTTTATTCCTGAACTAAAGAGTGTATGCAGCACGAAAGTCCTGTGGCGCCCCCTGCTGTCACAAAGACACCACATTTTAAACTGATAGAGAATAAACCAGTTTTGTGACCTAATCCAGGCAACAGCTGATTGGGTGCTGGCAGGTCACATGCTCTGGAAACATAGATTGCCTTTGGAACTGAGTTTATCACACTCTTGGATGTTTTTGAACAGGGAAACTAACAAGTTGAAGCAGTTGGATGGACAGTGGGCCTCCTCAGCACAAGATCTGTGAGAAGGGATGTCTGAGCAGCTCCTCCGCACTCGGCCGGTATTTGGCCTCCACGAAGATGCAGCGTAGGAAGTCCCGCGTGTGCTCGGAGATGTGGGAGGGCAGCTGGGGGTTGGTGGGCTGAGTGGCGATCTTAAATATGGCCGCCATGGCCTCGTATTCAGCCCAAGGGGGCTTTTCTGTCAACATCTCCACCACAGTGCAGCCAAGACTCCTGTTCACACAACATACAGTTTAAGATTAATGACCCGTTAGGTCACATGATATTTTTTATTTTACATGCCACATGTTTTCAAGTACCGTCTGTTAATTTGTCAGTAAAGTTATAGATTCCAGATGTTTCAGATTATAGTTCCAGGTGTTTATCTCATACATTTTGATTGATTTTTGGCAATTATCTTTTTAATTTAGCCTCAAGTAAATTTATTATACTTTTTATGGATGTTTATAGACATTTTGTAATTTGAAAATAAGATGAAAATACTGATCAAGAATGTTTTTTTATAGTGTTATATGCTAGTGGCCTATATGGAGACCCAGACAACCACAAACTTTCCGAGCTGACTTTCAGCCAATCATATTGCTCCCCTGACCTGACGGGAGACTGTCCAATCAGTTTATGTCGAGGAATCCCTGAGCAGCAACTAAGCCACTCCCACTGAATGAGAATATGTGCAGTTAGGGTTAAAAAAACAGGGATGTTCTTTTTCTCCAATTTTAAAAAGCTTTTCTTTGGCATGTTAAAAATAGATTCTTAATATTTAGAAAATGTTGCTTTTTTTTAACTCTCCGCAACAGATCACAATCATGTCTGTTTAATAAACAATTTACAGTAAAAATTGGCTTGGACTAGATGAGCTCATCTAAATGGTGCAAATTTGTTGCTGTTTATATTACTGCAAGAATCACTCTAACATTGACTTCCATAAATCCCAGCTGCTTTTCTCACTCTAGTAAAAATATGCAGGTTTAAGGTTCCCATGATTGAAGATGGAAAATGCTGTTCCAAAGCATGCACGTGCTTCTCTCGATCTCAAAATCTCTTTGTCTTAAAATGTTTTTTTCTTAGTTTAAAAAAATATATAAAATTTACAAACAAAACAAACAAAAACCTGGTCTCACCAAACGTCTGCCTTCCGGCCGTACCCCTCTCCGCTGATGACCTCTGGGCTCATCCAGTACGGCGTTCCGGTAACAGAACGGACCCCAGTGCTGGACATGCAGATGGTCTGAAGCCGTTTACTGGCACCAAAATCTCCCAGCTTCACATTGCCGGCTGAATCTCGCAGGATGTTGGCACCTGAATGCACCGAAGGAAGTGACCACGGAGAACAGTTAACATGCAGTGGACCGAAAGATCTAGATAGTTCTAGATATTAGATATAATGTCAAGCTGTCAGTCTGTAGACACGACAGAGCGCAAGTGTTTTTTTCTTAATATCCAGTTCTCCTGTTGTTCAGTTTACTATCTGCGACAAGGTAAGACTATTTTCGATTCTCTGGTTATTTTAAAGTTTGACCTTCAAACAAATCTTTATTTTAATTAGACGCGTTCCGACTTTCAAATAAAAGCCGCGTCTGAAAGTATTGCAGTTTAAATTTTATAGCACTTAAGTGGAGCGCCCTCCAAACAGCTAGTTTCAATTTGTCCCATTTTCGGATTATTTGCTTTTGCTGTGCTAATTGCTGGACCGAGGCAGCTGTACTCACATTTAGGCGATTGAAAGCAATATATCTATGTAGTGTGCGCGCTGTCGCGGAAGCATCAGCGTTCAGCCTTCTCGGGTAAAGACCTGCGACTCCACCGAGCAAGGAAACCAGCAAGGCACTTAAGTATCTTCTCCCCTCTCCTCACCACTTGACCTTATTTCCTTTACTCAACATGTGCTTTCAATACATTCCTGTTGTCTCTCGACAACGCTCTCTCATCACGCACAGAAGGCAGCGCAATACTGCTAATCTGCATCCTATTCTCTCATCCTCACACACACCTCTCACGCTTTCTATGGGTCTATGGAATTGTCAGTCAGCACTCAATAAAGCGGACTTCATTACAGCCTTTGTATCTCATTCTACTCTTAGTATCTTGGGCTTGACTGAGACCTGGATCCGTCCAGAAGACTCAGCAACCCCTGCTGCTCTCTCTAACAACTTCTCTTTCTCTCACACCCCTCGCCAGTCGGGGAGGGGTGGGGGTACTGGTCTTCTCATTTCTAACAATTGGAAATTCTCAACTCTCTCCTCTCTATGCAATGACATCTCGTTTGAATATCATGCCATTACACTAACAACTCCCATTAAGATCCACATTGTAGTCACATATCACCCCCAGGTCAACTGGGAAGCTTTGTAGAGGAGCTAGATGTGCTGCTGTCCTCTTTCCCTGAGGATGGCATCCCACTTGTAGTCTTTGGTGATTTCAACATTCATCTAGAGAAGCAGTATGCAACACACTTCATCTCTCTCCTAGCCTTTTTCGATCTTAAACGGCTCATCACCACAGGTACTCACAAATCAGGCAACTAACTGGACCTGGTTTACACACGCAACTGCATCACAGACAACATTTTGGTGAAACATCTCCACGTTTCAGATCATTTCCTCATTTCTTTCAATTTACAACTCACTACCCATGCACCACCAACTCCCCTACCAGTTACTTTCAGACAAAACCTGCACTCACTTTCTGCCTCCCACCTTTCCTCTGCTGTGTCATCTTCTCTTCCCTCACCCTCACAATTCTTATCTCTGGATGTGAATACGGGAACGGATACTTTATGCTCCCCTTTACCTACTTCTTTAGACAATATCTGCCCTCTCTCCTCCAGGCCAGCACGCGCTACTCCCTCTAATCCCTGGTTATCTGAGGTTCTTCGCGAACACCGGACCAAACTCAGGGCAATGGAGAGGAAATGGCGCAAATCAAAAGACACATCTGACCTGAGTATGTATCAATCTCTGCTCGCTTCCTTTTCTGTTGATGTTCACGCTGCGAAATCTTCGTATTTCCACAACAAGATCAACAGCACCTCTAACACACGAACAGTTTTCAAGACATTCAACTCCACCTCGACCACCACCCACCTCCTCTTTAACTGCTGATGATTTTGCTAACTTCTTCACCAACAAAACAACTACTATCAGCAGTCAGTTCTCAGCTCCACACACACAGGAACCCAGACCAACCTTTCCCACAGCCAAAAACCTTCTCTCTTCCTTCTCTCTACTAACCGAGGAAGAAGTATCTAAACTTCTCCTCTCCAATCATCCTACCACCTGCCCTCTAGACCCCATCCCCTCACACCTTCTACAAGCCATCTCTCCCACACTTCTACCAGCACTCACACACATCATCAACTCATCTCTTCACACTGGCATTTTCCCTACAGCATTCAAGCAGGCTCGGGTAACTCCACTGCTTAAAAAAAACAACATTAAACATCACTTTTAGAGAAATACAGACCTGTCTCTCTCCTACCATTCATTGCGAAAACACTAGAACGAGTTACTTTCAACCAAGTATCATCTTTCCTGTTTCTGACCAACCAGCTGGATGTCAACCAATCTGGCTTCAAGAAAGGGCATTCAACCGAGACTGCATTGCCGTCGGTCACAGAAGCCCTGCGGACCGCAAAAGCTGCTTCCAAATCATCAGTTCTCATTAGGGCTGGGCGATAAAACGATAACGATAATTATCGCGATATATTTTTTCTCGATAAAACGATATCAAGAGGTCGATAAATGTTCGATAATATGTCTGCGCCAAAAGCGGAACGAAACTCATTTGAACCGCGCGCGCCTCACGGACTGTTTATCCGCTCGGCTCAAAGTCCAAACGGCAGCGCGGCGCGAGGCGAGCTCACTAGAGCAGACGCGTTTACTCTGATCGTCTCGCTCACGAGATCCAGTGAGAAGCGCTTAAGTTCAGCGAAGAACACAAATGTCCAGTTTAAATCAGTTCAAAGGCAGATGAAACACCGCTGACAAACAGGAGAAACACTGTGCGCAGCGAAACAGTAAGAATCTGAATTGATACTGAATCCATTTAGCCTACCATGGATTTACTGTAACGTTAGCCTAGTAATATTAACTGCACCATGAAATGTGGGAAATACATTTTAAATTGTATAATATTATTAATGTAGACAATGTATTAAATGACTAATGGAATATAATTACAGTATTTAATAATGTATTTAACTGTTAGGCTACTGTTTTTCATACAAATACCATAGAAACCATAAAGTTACATTTTGCCATGATAGTGAGGTGCTATGGGCTGTACCTGGCTTTATCTGTGGTTATCATGATCTAAATGCATAATACTGGATGACCAATGGTTAATTTTAATAAAACTCAAACAGTCAGAATATTACATTTTACCAAATAAAAATGTGGTCCTTAAATAAAAATAAAAAAAAAAACAGATGTTACTGTTTTTGTTAATGAACATAAATTTAACATAGTAGTATTAGCTTGAGTTAGGATGCAGATTTACTGTCAACTCACTGTCAAATATGCATTTCGAGACAAAACATGTAATTTGCATATTCCAGCCTGCACTGCAAACTGTGCTGGAGAAATATTTTTCTCTTCAGATATTTATTTTGTTAAGGAAAAATGACAAATGTTTGAATGTTCTACCTCAGATTTTTAAAACCACAACGCTCTGGTTTATACAACTTTCACTTAGGAGCAAAAATCTGCCTTTAAACTTGAAAGAAATAAAGATTTGACATTTATCGTGATAATTATCGATATCGACTGATATATAAAAAAATATCGTGATAAATTTTTTTGGCCATATCGCCCAGCCCTAGTTCTCATTCTCCTGGATCTGTCTGCTGCCTTCGACACTGTGAACCATCAGATCCTTCGGTCCACCCTCTCATCACTGGGCATCACAGGTACTCCTCTCTACTGGTTTGAGTCCTATCTCACAGGTAGGTCCTTCAGGGTCGCATGGAGAGGCGAGGTATCCAAAGCACATCAACTGACAGGGGTTCCCTCAGGGTTCAGTTCTTGGACCACTCCTCTTCTCCATTTACACCACATCACTGGGACCCATCATACAGGCACAGGGTTTCTCTTACCATTGCTATGCCGATGACACCCAGCTCTACCTCTCATTTCAACCAGATGATCCCTCAGTAGCTGCACGTATCTCAAGCTGTCTGGCGGACATCTCGGAATGGATGAAGGAACATCACTTGCAGCTCAACCTGGCAAAGACAGAGGTTCTCGTCCTCCCAGCCAATCCGTCTCTACGACTTCACTATCCAACTAGATTTATCCTCAATCACCCCATCAAGGTCGGTCAGAAATCTTGGAGTAACATTTGATGACCAGCTGACCTTCACAGACCACATTACAAAGACAGCTCGATCATGCCAGTTTGCACTGCACAACATCAGGAAGATCAGGCCTTTCCTAACTGAGCATGCAACACAACTTCTCGTCCAGGCCCTGGTTATCTCTAGGCTTGATTACTGCAATGCTCTTCTGGCTGGACTTCCATCATGTGCAACTAAACCTCTACAAATGATCCAGAATCCGTCCTACTTTCACTCGCTCCTACGAGTCTACATCCCTACCAGAAGCCTACGATCGGTCAATGAGCGACGGCTCGTGGTACCATCAGAAAGAGCCACAAAATCACTCTCCAGAACATTCTCATTCACGGTACCATGCTGGTGGAATGATCTGCCCACCCTCATCCGGAATGCAGAATCCCTGACAGCATTCAAAAGAGAGCAGAAAACTCATGTCTTCCGTGAGCACTTAATCTTTATTTATTTTTCCTTTAAATCCTCCCTTGTCTGGCTTATGCTACTCTGAGCAGTGCCTGAACTTTGTATTTTGAGCACTTCTTGCATTGTTTTTGCCTATTCACGATGACTCGCTTGCTTTAGTCCTCAGTTGTAAGTCGCTTTGGATAAAGGCGTCTGCTAAATGACGAAATATAGATAGGCTATATTCAGGGTTTGAAATGAAATTTTTCACTCACCAGCCAATTTGGCCATTATTTTTTTAAGTAACCGGCTATGAATGGCCATAAACTATGAATGGCCAAAGATTAACTATGTCACAGCTTGTATATTATAAAATTTGGATTTCATACGTTCATTTCTTATTCAAACAAAATCCTGTCGTACAGCCATATCCTCCCTTCCTCTGTCATCCTCATCACCAAAAATGTGTTGTAGGTGGACAGATCAATACAGTACAAAGAACATTAAAAAAAAAGTATGATGTTGGTAAATAACAATGTCTCAATGCTTTTTAATATTCGCTATTGCTTCAATGCAAATGAACAAGCGCGCAGTTATTTGTTGCGTAGTGACATGCATAGTCAAGTAAGCCAGATATCTGCAGATTCTGTGCAATATGCTGTATTTAATATATCATGACGACTCACGAGTTGAGTATTTGCGCTAAATCTGCGCAGATTTGGCTCACACGAAATTCCCCAGCAAAGAGAGAAAACATAATAAGTAACATGCCAAAATGGCTAGTGTTTTGACAGCGTTACGCCACAGTTGATTTTTACCCGCATTGGTGGGTGTTAATTTCAAACCCTGGCTATATTATAGATATACAAGCTATACTAAAAGTATGATCTAAAAGTATTTGAATATGAAAACTAAATTTTTTACTCAGAATACTCACTATTCAAATATTACTAATTTTCTACAGAATAAATTTCCCATTGGTCAGCAGTGTGAATTTACAAACAAATTGAACTTTGACATAGTACACTTGTTTCAAATAACTAATTGTTGCAACAACACAAAAAAAGTGTTTGTTTTTGACTATGTGAGGTCTAATGCCAGGCTGTACCTTTGATGTCCCTGTGGACGATCATGTTGCTGTGCAGGTAGGACATGCCCTCCAGAATCTGTCTCGTATACTTGCGCGTCACATTCTCTGTCAAGGCCCCATAGGCCTTTAGCTGGTCTTTGACTGAACCCTGAGGGGTCAAAAACCACAGCACCAGTGAATCACGCTGAACTCTACACCACAACCACAGTATTGCTATCAAACAGGTGTGTGATGACACATTACAACCCTTAAGATAAAAAAATAAAAATAAAAACATTAGAGTGATAATGAAAATATAAATAAAAATTGTGTCATTAATTACTCATTCCAAACCTGTATGCTGTTCATTTTATTTTATCGCTGGAACACTAAAGTAGTAGTTTCCATAGATGTAGTTTGTCATATTATATTTGAGTTGTGAGTTGCAGCAGAGGTGCATAAGCCTCAATGAATAAGACTCAGATTAATCAATTAGATAAATGAACGATACTTTTGGTTCATTTCTCACAAAAAGCCATCATATGGCTTCAGAAAATGTATATAATGATCTAAAAATTTATAAATGCATATATGAAAACGTAGTGTACGGTAAATGTAAATATACACTACCAGTAGAGTTTGGGGTCAGTAACATTTTTGGAAAAAAAATAATGCTGAGTAGAATTATATTTTAAAATATTCAAATAGAAAACAGTTATTTTTAATTCTAATAATATTTCACAATATTACTGTGAAATATTATTGAATTTTTGATCCAATAAATGGGTGGCCATTAGAGACTACATTCGAAAAAATAAAACAATCTTACCCACCTCAAACCTTTGAACTGTAGTATACATCCATACATGCATGCATATATATATATATATATATACTGTATATATGTATATATATATATATATATATATATATATACACACACACACACACACTCACTTAAAGGGGTCATATAATGGTACATGCACTTTTACAAGTTGATTGTACTGAAATGTGTGTTGGCAGTGTCTGTACACAACCATCATATAATGATAAAAATCCATCCAGTGTTTTTGTTTTAATCTCCTTATATGTTTTCCCCTGCCTCAAATCGAGCCGTTCGACGTCACACGGTCGGACGCCCCTCCCGCGATTGTTGATTGACAGGCGCGTTTCAACACAGACCCGCCCTCGCTCGTGAGCCAGCTGTCAATCATAGTCTGCGCGGACCGGCGCGGTCATTGTTGATATGCTGGAGCACTGTCTATGAGCAGAATGGCGTCCAAGCGATTGTGGTGTTCTGTTCTTGGGTGTAATAACCAACACAGTCATTTTAATGTTCCTAAATCCGAACCGCTGAAGACGCAGTGGCTGATTTTGTTTTCGAAGGGAATATTCCCCACGAGCAACGTCAATGCTTTCATGTTTGCGCGAATCATTTCTCACCAGACTGCTTTATAAACGAGGATCAGTATAAAGCTGGTTTTGCTGAGCAGCTGCTCCTGAAAAAAGGATCGGTACCAGCAATTCGTGTTCCTGCTGAACCTCTAGAACAACTGAAGTGAGTGTAACGTTTTATTAAACTTTATATTAATATTTTTATCTTTGCAAATCGCTTCACGATGAATGAGTCTAAGGTTTACACTCAGGGTACATTACTGCATGTTTTCTATGTACAACGTTCTCCATATAATTCATAATCCCACGTTTATAATGAACAATGCGTTATGGTTATTGTGTTACAAACGGTGTACGCACAGAACAGAGGGGCGGAGTGAGCAAAGCTCATGATCATTTAAAGGCATATGCACTGAAACGGCGTGCTGAAAACCAGGTAAAATAAGTGTTTTCTTACAATACTAATGAGAATTTTTAATTAAAGTATATTACAAACTTTTAATTTAGACCCTAAAGAATCATATTAGCTTGTACAAAAATGGCATTATATGACCCCTTTAAAGGATTATTAGGAACACCTGTTCAATTTCTCATTAATGCAATTATCTAATAAACCAATCTCATGGCAGTTGCTTTAATGCATTTAGGGGTGTGGTCCTGGTCAAGACAATCTCCTGAACTCCAGACTGAATGTCAGAATGGGAAAGAAAGGTGATTTAAGCAATTTTGAGCGTGGCATGGTTGTTGGTGCCAGACGGGCCGGTCTGAGTATTTCACAATCTGCTCAGTTACTGGGACCATTTCTACCATTAGAATTCTACCATTCTTATCTCTGGATGTGAATACGGCAACGGATACTTTATGCTCCCCTTTACCTACTTCTTTAGACAATATCTGATAAGATAAGAATTCTAGGGTTTACAAAGAATGGTGTGAAAAGGGAAAAACATCCAGTATGCGGCAGTCCTGTGGGCGAAAATGCCTTGTTGATGCTAGAGGTCAGAGGAGAATGGGCCGACTGATTCAAGCTGATAGAAGAGCAACTTTGACTGAAATAACCACTCGTTACAACTGAGGTATGCAGAAAAGCATTTGTAAAGCCACAACACGCAAAACCTTGAGGCGGATGGGCTACAACAGCAGAAGACCCCACCGGGTACTCCACTACAAATAGGAAAAAGAGGCTACAATTTGCAAGAGCTCACCAAAATTGGACATTTTCTTGATTTCTGTTGAGACATTCAGATGGTAGAGTCAGAATTTGGCGTAAACAGAATGAGAACATGGATCCATCATGCCTTGTTACCACTGTGCAGGCTGGTGGTGGTTGTGTAATGGTGTGGGGGATGTTTTCTTGGCACACTTTAGGCCCCTTAGTGCCAATTGGGCATCGTTTAAATGCCACGGCCTACCTGAGCATTTTTTTCTGACCATGTCCATCCCTTTATGGCCACCATGTACCCATCCTCTGATGGCTACTTCCAGCAAGATAATGCACCATGTCACAAAGCTTGAATCATTTCAAATTGGTTTCTTGAACATGACAATGAGTTCACTGTACTAAAATGGCCCCCACAGTCACCAGATCTCAACGCAATAGAGCATCTTTGGGATGTGGTGGAACGGGAGCTTCGTGCCCTGGATGTGCATCCCACAAATCTCCATCAACTGCAAGATGCTATCCTATCAATATGGGCCAACATTTCTAAAGAATACTTTCAGCACCTTGTTGAATCAATGCCACGTAGAATTAAGGCAGTTCTGAAGGCGAAAGGGGGTCAAACACAGTATTAGTATGGTGTTCCTAATAATCCTTTAGGTGAGTGTGTATATATATATATATATATATATATATATATATATATATAAAAATATATAGTGCAGAAGTCATGTGGATTTCTTTTGTTGTTGTTATTTTTGGAGCATGACACCCCGTGATCTGTCATTTTATAAAAAAAAGATTATTTCCATGAATTCCATGGAAAAAAAACAGCATACAGGTTTGGAACGACATGATGCAAATGGAATTACAGAATTGTACTTTTTTGCTATCTTTTCCCTTAACAAGTCTAATCATTGTTGCTTTCCCAATACTTGATGACCCAATGCTCTTTCAAACTCACCCCAGGCATATACTCCATGAAAATAGTGAGGGTCTTCTCACTGTGGTCTCTAAGGCAACCATAGTACTGGACGATTCGTTCATGGTGCAGGTTCTTCAACAGCTGTATCTCACACTCTAAAGCGCTCACCTCCTGCAGAAAGGGGGGCAAGAGTCATGACACGACCACAGCTGAGCCGAGCGGCTGTGACCAGAGGGAGCATGAGCATATAGGTGGAAGATCAACTGAAAGAATATAAAATCACAACACACTAAAGCCAAACAGAGGATAGGAAACCACAAACATAATGGAAGCATTTAATTTTTTGATTGTGTGAGCAAGCATATGTGTGTGTTTGTGTCAACAAGTGAGGGCATGATCAATGTGAAATGCGTTGTTAGACTACACCACTTGCCCTCGCCTCAAAACCCCCCTCTGCCCAACACACACAATCACACACAGATACAGGAAGCGACAGTGCGTGTTTTTGCAATGGCAGACAGGAAAGGGTTTAAAGAGTGGGGGAAAAGTTTGAAAAAGAAAGATATAGACATAAATCAAGAGAAAAGAAAAGAAATATGCTGATAATCTCAAAGAGAAAAAGAACAAAAAGAGAAGAGAAAAGGCTAAATAAAATAAAATAAATATGTGTAGTGTACCTTACTGGTCTCTGGACTGGCAGGGTCAAAATGAACCTGTTTTGCTGCAAGTTCTCTGCCTGTGTCCACATCATAGCACAGATAAACCCTTCCAAAAGCACCCTGGCCCAGCAACTTCCCCCTACGCCACGTCACTGGAGCTGTAGGAGCTGCACATAATGCATATAATGATACAACAATGATAAATGAAACCAATCAATTGACAATTTCACACAAATATATACATCTTAAATACATCAAAGCAGTTGACAAATGCGTATAAACACTACTATAATGTACAACATCATAATCTATATCACACTCACACTTATGAGGGACTGGGCGGTCCTGTGGGCGGAGTCTGGCCTGAGTATCCACCAGCTGCCAGCTCCCCAAACTCTCCTCACTGCCGTTCAGCGATCGCCGTGATGGCACCAATGTGAACAAGTTTCCATGGGGACGACGGATCCGCGGAAACGTCCGTCGACCTTAGGAGCAGCATTATTTGTTTAAAATAAAGGACCTGGAGTGTAGGAGTACACTCAAATTTATGAAAGGCCTGAGGATATCGCACCTTCACTGTGGTCTTTATGATGCAGGGACACATGATACCTTCGAGGGTACGTCCCTCCCTTACCCACAATCTTATCATTCGCATGGTTTTCCCGGTCTAAAAGAGGAGAATGGGAAGAGGAGAACGGACAATTGGGTCAATGGAAGAGCAGGTTTGTAAAACTTTATCAATTGATTTACTGATTGCAGCAGTATCTTTATTGAAACACACCAGCACAGTCCTGTCGGTTGTCAGGGTAACTCTTAACCCTGTGTGTACGAGGTTTCCTGAGTGAGGGGCTACGAAACAAGAGACACCAATCAATGCAAAATAACAGTAACAGGTGCTTACAATTACAGTATCATTCAAATACTTTTCCGATTGTATCCTGGTCCTCACCTGTCAGAGTTGCTGTCCAGTGACTGACAGCTGCCGGACACTGAGTCTTCTGCACTGCTCCAAGGATCCAGCACCTTCAAATACAGGTCAATTATAAGTTTAATGGACTCAGATGGCAAACTAGATGATTAGGTGACATTATGTAATTTCTGCAGTGGTATATTTACTTGAATTCTCTCACAGAGCTTCTATGACAATTGTAGAATGTGGCATTTATATGGGAACATCTCACTGTTTCAAGGTAACCCTGACACCTTTTCTGTGCAGTATTTGAAATATATGCGGTACATGTTGCTCTTTTCCACACATACTGGCTGCAAAAATATGCAAGTTACCAATGGTATGATATGGTGATATGGTGTTCTGTTGTTTTACTTTCACTTTCTCCGCTATTACCTCTCAGGGTGGTGCTGTTGGCGGTTAAGGCTGTCAATCATCATTGCGACGTTTACACCTGAATGGGCGTCCCTGCTATAAAAATCTCACGCAGACCGGAAGCGGAAGAGAGAGGAGGAGGGAGCGGATTCCTTTGTTTTGTCACGCTGAGTTGTTGGCGTGTCTTGTTTCGTTTTTTGATTCTTTGTTTATCCTCTTCAAGTTTGAGTTAACAGTTTGTTTTCTCCCGATGGTTTGTTGTTTTTGTATTAAGTTGAAACTTAATTTTTGTAGCTACACGACGCGCAGCACAAATCATTGGTAGAGACTGGACCTCGGCTCGCTGTTTGTGAGTTTCCCAATCTAAATAGTTATCAGGACGTCATCAACAGAAGGGAATTCACATGGCAGAGCATCTCCGCTAAACTAAACGCAGGCCTATCAGGTAAAGTTATGTATAATTTTAATTTAAGTTAAAAAGGCTACAGCTGCGTAGCGCACAGAAGCCGTTGCCATGGTTACTATCCATGGAGCGCCTGTCATTCACTTGCGGAGCGCTGTCTCCCTTTCTGTTCACCTGAGAGAACCTGCCAAAGCCTCTCCACTGCTTGTTTGGGTGGGTTATTTGCTGGCTGACCAACATCCCACCCCTCCTGTGATCCATGGTTTGACTGTAGGCCTATGTGTATTCAGAGCCAGTGAGCAACGGACTTTCAAAATAATAATAAAAAAAAAAAAACTGCGTTAACGTGCGATAAAAAAATTGTCGGCATTAATTAATAAATGCGTTAACGCGATAATAACGCGTTAACTTGCCCAGCCCTAATATAAATGTAACGTAATATAAGTAATTGCACAGGAAGATGTTACCACCTGCTGGGCATTGCTGCCTGTCGCACCTCCTCCAGTGCCCATGGGTCAGCTGCAGGGTCATCGGCCAGAAACCACCGTTCACCGACGTTTCGCTCCTTTAATTCTGGAACGTCTCCTGGTGGCAGAGCAGTGACAGGGACGTCTCCCTGTCACCCCCTGCAGCTGATAGCTGTTCTCCCTGCTGCTGTTATCTGGGGTCAGATGTTCTTCCCCCAACACCTATCTTTCCTCCTCAGCCAGAGCCAAAAGCTACCTTTCTCTGCCTCCTCTGCCAGATCCTTTGTTGCCCTCCTTAGCCTCCCTCCGGCCACTCCTGCTTCCCTCAAGAGGCGTATGGTTGACACCCCAAGGAAACCTCGGCATCCGACCTCCACTGGTGGATGGTCGTCTGCAGCCAGCCTCCCGGCACTCGGCAGCAAGCTCCGAGTACTACTTGGCCTTCTTCCGTGCGAAGGCGGCCTCGATCCCCTCCTCCAGTGGTACAGTGAGCTCAATGAGGTGCGTCGATCTCGCCTTGATTGACCACACCACTGTGTCTGGCCGGAGAGATGTGGTGGTTATCTCCGTGGGGAACCGGAGCTGCTTATCTAGGTCAACCCTCATGTCCCACTCCTGGTTGGGGAGAAGAGCCTTGCTGTTTCTCTTGATCTGGTGCTTCTCCTTACCCCTCCTTCCGACACAAAGATGGTGGGGTCCTCTGCTGATGGTGGTTGTTTGCTACCCTGTCGACACTCCTCAAGTACTTCGGCTAGCTTTCTCAGGACCTGATCGTGGCGCCATCTGTAGCGTCCCTGTGAGAGAGCGATCTTACAGCCTGCCAAGATGTGCTGGAGACTTGCGTTGGGAGCATTGCAGAGTACGCAGGATTCTTCATTTCCAAACCACTGGTGGAGGTTCCGAGGGCAGGGAAGCGTGTCGTAGGTTGAACGAATAAGGAAACTAAGTCTTGCCTGTGGGATCTTCCACACGTCTGACCAACTGATATTTCCGGTTCATGATTCCCTCCCAGGTTGTCCAGCTTCCTTGTCGACCCTGCGCCACGGCCTTGATTTTGTAGCGATCTTCCTCCATCCTCGTCACCTCTGCTACCACCATCTCCTTCCTTTGCTTGCGATTGGCCTTGGACCAAAAGCGTGGCGTCTCTCCCCATCCTAGACCTGCTCTTCCTACCTGAACTCTGCCCATGATCTCCCGGTGTTGTAGCCGACCGACAGCTTGATCGACCTCGGTTTGGGCATTCCACTTGCGGCCAGTAGGAACCTTGGCATTTGCGTTCTTTACTGACTCGTCTGTGGACTCCCTCAGCTCGAGAACCAACCTGGTCTTTTCTTGCATGTAGCCCAACTGTATGGACTGCAGTGGTAGCTGCAGCATCTTTTTTCCAAATAGACCGGTTTCAGATAGGCACCGTGGCAACCCCAACCACTTTCGGATGAATGAGTTGGCTTTTCCATCCATCTTACTTACAGTTGATGAGGGAATCTCACTCATTTTCACGGGCCACATCACCCTCCTGTAGAGTGTAAACTGGTAGCACCAGACCTTAAACTTCCCAGGGAGTTGGCTTTGGTCGATCCTTGCCAGTCCGTCGGAGAGCTGCTTCATGACGGTTTTCCCCATCTGTTTGTCAGATAGGTCTGCAGTGTACTGCCTCCCCAGGCTTTTGATCGGTTGCTCTGATAGAAGTGGGATTTTTTCCCCTCCAATGACGAAGATGGTATTGTCATTTCTGACTCCTCTCCTGAGGACAAGCTCCGAGACTTGGAGGGCTTGATCTTCATTCTTGCCCATGACATCAATTCGTCCATCCTCTCAGCAGTCTTGATGTACATGCTGCTGTCTGAAGGAGGCTGGTGACATCATCCATGTAACTCCTCAGTGGGGGAAGCCTCTTGCCAGTTGGGAGTTTGATCCCCCCAACCATTTGCCTTTGCCCCGATTGAGGATTATCTCAAAGGCTGCTACAAACAGTATTGGAGAAATAGTACACCCCATCGCGATTCCTACTTCGAGCCGCTGCCATCCGGTGGTGAAGTCCCTGGAGGAAAAACACATCTGCAAGTTGCTAAAGTACTGAGCTACCAGGCTCTTGACGCAGGTGGGCATGTGGAAGAATTCCATGGCATAGTTGACCAGCTGATGCGGAACTGATCCGTACGCGTTGGCAAGGTCGAGCCAGATGACATGCAGGTCGGTCTTCTCCCGCTTGGCCTTCTGGATCTGGTCCCAGATCATAGTGGAGTGCTTTACACATCCTGGGAAACCTGGAACTCCTGCCTTCTGGCAGTTGGTGTCAACATAGCCATTCTCGAGCAGATAGTTAGTCATCCTCCTGGCTAGCACTGAGAAGAAGATCTTTCCTTCTACATTCAGTAAGTGCAATGTTCCGGAATTGGCTAATGTCTTTGGAGTTCGTTTCCTTAGGTATGAAGATTGCTACCGCTCTTTGCCACTCAGATGGAATGATTTCTTTTTCCAGGCAGTTCTCATCAGATACCATAGTAGCTCTAGTACCTTGGGGCAGTTCTATGTTATATAATAGAACAGCATATATACTTTTATATAAGTACACTACTGTACAAAGTTTGGTGTCATGAATTTAAAATAATAATACATTTCTTCAGCAAAGAACACATTAAAACGAACAATAGTGACAATAAAGACATATACATACACACATGTAAATATTTCAAATAAATGCTGTTCTTCTGAACTTTATATTCATCAGAGACTCCTAATAAATGTTTTGCACAACTGTTTTCAAACTTATTAATACAAAATGTTTCTTGAGCATCAAATCATCATATTAGAATGAAAATGAAAATGAATGAAAAATTATCACAAAGCACTAAACCTGTTATAGTTAAAAAGTGCCTCATATACATATTTGCGCAAGTGTCCTTGAACTCACACACTGGTCACTGGTTTCAGGTATGAACTCCCCCTCGCTATTGATGCTGGTGTAAGGATCCCTGACGTGCGATTCGCTGTTGCCGCTCAGGAACGTAACCAGGGGCGGAGAACTTCGCCCTGTATTCTGAGAGCCTAGGTAATGACAAGACAAAAGACATAAAATGTTAAAACTAATAATTTAACAACTCCAAGAAGATCTTTATCTGGCCTTACTGTTAAAGTGGCAAACATATCTCAGTTGGACTGTCAATGCTGTGATGTGAGATTGAGAGTGCACACATGCAACTATTTGTTTTCACATCATGTTTAATTCACTGTTGTATTTTGGTTTCCTTTCAGTCAGTACAGTGATTTAGTAAGAGGGGAAAAAACTACCTTAATTACTCTGAAAATTGACACCTTACAAATCATACACGTTAATATTTTGATTTTGATTTAAATTCGCAAACTGTCATTAATGCCACTGTCAAATAAAGCATATGTATAACTTTATTTCAGCTATGGCCTTGCTGTTAGACTTACATGCTCATACAGGTTGCATGATGTAATCAGACAGTAGATTATTTCGAGCTCAAAGAAAATCTGAAATAAAATGCTACATGATGCACTGTGACAAGGGCATGATCTAAAGTCAAAACAACCCACTGCTCACAGAGGAAGTCAGAGAAACAACAGAGAGAGAGAGAGAGAGAGAGAGAGAGAGAGAGAGAGAGAGAGAGAGAGAGAGAGAGAGAGAGAGAGAGAGAGAGAGAGAGAGAGAGAGAGAGAGAGAGAGAGAGAGAGAGAGAGAGAGAGAGAGAGACCAGGGCAAGAAGATTGATAAGAAAGGCAAAGTGATTTTTCAGTGTGTGTGTGCATGTGTGTGAACTCACTGGTGGAGTGGTGGCGTCCTCTGGGTTCCGAGGACTGGTAGGCAGTGCTGACATCACCAGTGGACTGAGAAGTTTTGATGCGAACTTGCTTACTGACTGTGTGATGAGATGGAGAGGAGGCCTGCACACACCACACACACACACACACGCACACTAAGCATTTAGAAAACATTATGCCGATATTATGGATTCTTACGTGTACTAATTGGCCTCTTTCTAGTGAGCAGAGATTTAATAATATGCTCTGCACCATTTGTCTTCTCTCCAAATTGAACTGGTTGATGTTAACATATATTAATTGTAAGTCTCACATTGCTTTGTTCCTGTGTCAGCAGCATGATCTTGATGCTCTTCATGTTTGAGCTGCGGTCCAGCAGATC